>NW_005369442.1:1662419-1668029 GCF_000412655.1 Myotis brandtii | reverse complement strand
TGTTTGGTCATCCCTCACTAACCCCCCTGCCGGCCTTGTTGCCCCACGCAGCCTGCTGTTTGGTTGTTACTGTTACTGTGATGGTGTCCTGGACAATTTGCATATTCCTCTATTATTGGTATAGATTATCCAGACAAGATGAGCCATCATTCCAGTTAGGGCAGCTGTCCTTTGGAAACCCTGGGTCTCATTTAGCCAGAGGGGCCTCAACTAGACTCAACACAGCTAATAGACAGCTAGTAGACTGGGGTAACATCTGAATAAATGAGGTGATGTTTGGAAACTTTCAGTTTGTACACCATGTTCAGGGGTTCTGAAAGTTGAGTCATATTTTCTCTTTTGCTCAGAACTCATATGAGACTCTTGTGAATAGGCCTACAATAAGTTAACTGGAGAGGGAAAATGATGTTAAAGAGGGGAGTACAGGACCCATAGGGAAGTGTAGGTGAAAGGTGACTAATGAAATACCTTCAAGTATATGTGTTTGGGGGCAGGAGTAGAGGGGGGTTGTCACTCTTTCCTGGAGGTTCTAATTATGGGATTTTCAATTTAAAATCAAACATGAGGAGCAGGAGGTGTGGATGGTGCTATTGGAGCTTGAGCAGTGGGAGAGAGGTGCCCTATAGGAGCTATATCCACAACACCTGGCCACTGCCACTGTCAGAGCAGTTGGGTGAGGGTGATAGAGTGATTGAATACCCCAACCTCTCTTCTAACTTCCAGTCTCCATACCAGTGGCTACTATTGGCCAAATCAACAGACAACAATATGGCAAGTGGTTCTGAGTTTTGTAGTCTGTGGATGTCAGCCTACTGGGGCATAGAATAAGGCAGGGAACAGTAGAGAATAGACTCAGAGAGGACATAGAGAATAGACAACACAGACTCCACCCAACCCCCTCATCTCAAGCTTCTTAAAAAATTTCATACACACCTGTGCATGAAAACCACTACCAGACATTTACACAGAACAGTGCATTGGGACCACATAATACAGGACATATTGTGCAACAGAAGAGCTGATAAAGTTGAGTTGGTTCAATATTTCTGGAGAGAGTAACTTTGAGATGAACTTGTAAGAAAATGAGTGACATGGGTTAGGGGAAAGGTGAGAGAAATGTGCTTGAGGCAGAGATAATAGTATGAGTAGCTTTGTAGATGTGAAGAGGTATACTGTGAAATGAATGCCAAACAAGCCATTTGGTAGAGGGCATCAGATCCTTATTTTAATGGTATAAAGGGAGCAATAGCTTTTGAATATAGGGGCATGACATAATGGAGAGGGAGGTTAATAATAACAATGATGATGATGTGTATTGGGTAAATTAGGGATAAAGTCATCTTCCATAGTAATTTTTCACATACATCATGTCATTTATATCTCACAGCAATCTGATGGAGATGATAATATAATCATAGTCATTATTTTATAGGAGTAAAAACTGAGGCCAGAGAGAGACCACTTTGCCAAATGTGGTAGACTATGTTATTGTTCAAAAATGTTTTCTGTCACTCCTGTGGGGATTTTCTTTATCAGATCCTCCCTACCAGACAACTTTCTGATTATACTTGTCCCATTGACATCAAGCTTCAGTTTTTGTTACTTACTTTGCCCAAATTATTTTATAGGAGTAAAAACTGAGGCCAGAGAGAGACCACTTTGCCAAATGTGGTAGACTATGTTATTGTTCAAAAATGTTTTCTGTCACTCCTGTGGGAATTCTCTTTATCAGGTCCTCCCTACCAGACAACTTTCTGATTAAACTTGTACCATTAACATCAAGCTTCAGTTTTTGTTACTCACTTTGCCCAATGAAATGTGAGTGAAAGTGACATTTGTCACTTCCAACCAGAACCTTTAAGATCTGTTGTCCCTTTTCCTCTCAATAGAGGCTTCCCTGTCAGCCCTGGTCTTGGTGTGAAGAGGACTTGAACAGATCTATAGCCGATAACCCACAGTGGACATGTAATGAGAGTAAGACATATTTGCTCTGATATTGTAAGTCACTGAAATGTTGTGGGGGTTATTTGCTAATGTAACATAACCCAGCCTATCCTGATTGATAACCAGGGATACCAGTTTCATCCGGGTTGAAGTATTCAGAATTTTCATTTATACTTTACATTGTACTTGACTTCCTTCATGAAATATTTTCCTTTGTGGTTTCTCTTGACTTTTCTTCTATTCCGTGCCTGTTATTTATTGAATCCTCTTGGGGGTGCCTCTGCCTCTGCTCCATCCTTTAATGTTAATGTTCACCAAAGTCCTGGCCATGGGTCATCTTATCCAACACATAGTCCCTAGGCGTTGATTTTCATGCTCCTGGCTTCATCAGCAAATGGGTGAGTCCTATAGGAATTGGAGTGGGAAGTGGGAGCACCTTTTACTTACTGCTTTGATATCACAGCCATAGAGAAATATTAGACCTTGTCTAAGAGAACGAGTGAGGGGAAGCATAAGGGCATTTTAATGGATCATCAGACGAAGAAAATCAAGGTGAGTGGAGCTGAGCTGTGGAACCAAGTGAGGATGAAGAATTGAAAAGGATCAGAGTGAGAGTGAGCCTGCCCTTTATATATCTCCTTAGTATGTAAGAAGCTATGCTGAACCACAGCCCTTCTAAGTCCTGGATGATTTCTGGGATGTTGGTAATGTCAGGAGGTGGGGAATGTGAATAAGGAAATAGCAAGAAGGAAAACTGCAAGGAATTACTTCGAAAAGATGTGTTTTGACTGGGGGTGAGGAGTTTGAATTCTGCAGTGGCTGGGCAGGTGGATGTGTCCTCAGATGAGAGCAGCTCAGTGTCTCTACATTAAGAAGTTGGCATCTCCAGTTGCCTGTGTTTTGTAGGTCGCAAGTAATGAGGGTGGTGGTACACAGGTGGATGCAGACATGGAAGGCTTTCATTAGCACCTCCAGTTGAGTATGCCCCAAACTGGCCTTGTTTCTCCTCTCCAAACCCCATCCCATTTTCCCTTCTATATTCTGGCTCTCCAGAGATATTTGGAAATGTGGGGAGTCAATTTTTGGATGTCACAATGACTAGGAAATGTTATTGGAATTTAGTGGATTGAGGCCAAGGAAGTCAAACATTTAAAAATACACAAGAGAGTTCTGTACACAGAGAATTGTCCTGTTCAAAATGCCACTAGCACCTCTATTAGGAAACACTATATGAATGTCATCATTGAATACCCAGTTGCCCAAGAGAGAAACCTGGAAGTCATCCAAGATCCCTTTCTCTCTCCTCTCCTCACTTAGCTAAGCTGTCACTGAGTCCTATTAATGATGCCCCCAAAATATTTCTCAAATCAATATCCTTCTCTTCATCCTCACTGCCATATATTGGCCTCCAAGCCTTCTTCTTGCCTCTAAACTAGGCTGCATATTCTAGCTGGTGGAAACCCTGCCTGCCAAATGTGTGCAAGGCACACAGGAGATGCCACTGAATATTTGTTGAATGAATGAATTTTAACTATCTCTACTGCTTTCTCTTCCTTAGTCAGAGTGAGCATTCTAAAATGCATGTCTGATTGGGTTACTCATATTTTCAAATCCTTCATTTGCTCTCCACCATCTTCAAGGTAAAAATCAAACACCGTATTATAGAACAGAGACCCCTTGCCTCACCTTCCAGCATCATCTCCTGGCATTCTTCCATAAGAACCTTTTTCAGTGTTATGGATCCCTCTGACCTTTTTTGTACAGTTTGTGTTCTATTCCAGAAGTATCCTTCTTCCCTTTCTCTGAATGAATAACTCATAATTTGGACAAGCCAAAGTATGATTTCCTCTGGGAAGTCTTCCCTGACTTCTCCTACCACCAACACTTGGACTTGGACCTTTACTATACCTCCACAGCATCTCTACTTATCATACTGAGCCGATATTGCTATTCTCCACACCTTTTATCCCCACTAGATGGTGGGATCCCTACAGCTCACAGACAGGCACTGTGCATATCATTTCTCCATATTCTGTGTCTTGAACTGTCCTTGACCCATAATCACCCAATCAGTGCTCCTTGCATGCGTGAAGCAACTAGCCAAGGCCACATAGTCATAAGTGGCCAAACTGAGAAGTCAGTTACTAGGTTGATGCATTAATTCTGAGATAATGGAATATTAGTGAAACTAAAAGGCAATGAGTAGAGTTCATTCAATTTTCAAAAATATCTATTGAGCACTTCCTATGTCCAGGAACAGAGATAAGAAGTATTTTGATGAAAGGTGCAAGAGATCTAAGAGGTGGATTTCGTGTGGCTGTGGCAGATGAAGATGCATCAGGGGGCGAATCCCAGAGTCATGTAGGCACCATCCCAAGACCATGCTCTCAGAGGGAAGGTGGTCTGGCCTCAGGAGTTTAGAAAGTTGGGTAAGATTAGCGTGAGAGTTGGCTACCAGTAGAAATAGCCCCAGGGACTCCTGCACATCCTGCTTTCCATTGTCCTTCTCCTGTCACTCTGTGGGAATGGTGATGAGCTACCAAAGGAAGAATTTCTAGAAGGTGTAGCCAAGTTTCCTCCCACCTTGGTTATCAGCCAGAAAAAAAGGAGCTGGAGTTCCAGGAGGAAATCTTGTATTAGGTCTTGTTTATCCACAGCACCACCTGGCACATCTTTAGCCACTGGTTTCTGAGTGGGAAAGGGAGCTAAATAAACAGCAGCTTGTCATTTCAAACACCTGGGTGGTAGGGAGGGCAGGGGAAGTCAGCAAGCTAGGGGCCCAGAGGTTGTCAAAAATCCAAGACTTGGCATCTTAATAGCGTCTGAGTTGTGGGAACTGCATCCTCCAGTTCATGGGTCCACCGGGACTCCTTCAAGGGCGAGCAGGCAGGAAGCAGGAGCACAGAAGCCAAGACCCAGAGAATACTCTGATCTGCAAACATCACGGGGCCTTCCTGCCTTCTGCTCTGGATCACCAAAAGTGACCTTCGTGACTTAAAAAACCACCTCAGGGTTTTGACAGGTGCTGGGAAATGGCAGAATGATGACCAACCGGTGGGAGCACAAAGCCCAGTCCTGGTTATGAACCGGACTTAGGAAAAAGGATGGGCAGTATTACAGGCAGGGACCAATTCGGGTGAATAGAAGCTTGTAGAAATGAACAAATCAAGAGTTAATGGAAGCCAGCCAGGTCAGCAAGATGTCACATCCCTATTTTAACATTCATTTTTATTTCCTCACTTAAGGTTTACTAGGACAATGGGACACACCATAAAATGAATTTCAGTGAGGAAAATAAACTTCATTTGTTACTAAATATGTTGCTTTTGGAAAGTTTATATGACCTTTTTTTTTTCTAAAAATTTAATGATCTCAGATCAGTTAGGTTACCCAAGTCTGGACATATTAAATGGTATTTTAATTTATTGTGTGCAAAACAAACTTAGGGGGAACAGCTCTCTTCAGTAACTTTAAAGTCATTAATATAAACTATAGTTTAACTTAATATATGCTTTATCATTGGTTCTGGAAGTTCCAGAGATTGGCACTCAGGTCTGATGCCTGGATTTGGCTTAGTCTGGCCTTAGGAGCCAATGCCTACAGGCCTTCTCTCTGTGCATTCCTTTTACCGTGGGGTCAACTCCTCAGAGGGTCAAAACTAAATCC
>NW_005369442.1:1651555-1656135 GCF_000412655.1 Myotis brandtii | reverse complement strand
TGACATTTGTCACTTCCAACCAGAACCTTTAAGATCTGTTGTCCCTTTTCCTCTCAATAGAGGCTTCCCTGTCAGCCCTGGTCTTGGTGTGAAGAGGACTTGAACAGATCTATAGCCGATAACCCACAGTGGACATGTAATGAGAGTAAGACATATTTGCTCTGATATTGTAAGTCACTGAAATGTTGTGGGGGTTATTTGCTAATGTAACATAACCCAGCCTATCCTGATTGATAACCAGGGATACCAGTTTCATCCGGGTTGAAGTATTCAGAATTTTCATTTATACTTTACATTGTACTTGACTTCCTTCATGAAATATTTTCCTTTGTGGTTTCTCTTGACTTTTCTTCTATTCCGTGCCTGTTATTTATTGAATCCTCTTGGGGGTGCCTCTGCCTCTGCTCCATCCTTTAATGTTAATGTTCACCAAAGTCCTGGCCATGGGTCATCTTATCCAACACATAGTCCCTAGGCGTTGATTTTCATGCTCCTGGCTTCATCAGCAAATGGGTGAGTCCTATAGGAATTGGAGTGGGAAGTGGGAGCACCTTTTACTTACTGCTTTGATATCATAGCCATAGAGAAATATTAGATCTTGTCTAAGAGAACGAGTGAGGGGAAGCAGAAGGGCATTTTAATGGGTCATCAGACGAAGAAAATCAAGGTGAGTGGAGCTGAGCTGTGGAACCAAGTGAGGATGAAGAATTGAAAAGGATCAGAGTGAGAGTGAGCCTGCCCTTTATATATCTCCTTAGTATGTAAGAAGCTATGCTGAACCACAGCCCTTCTAAGTCCTGGATGATTTCTGGGATGTTGGTAA
Organism: Myotis brandtii; assembly: GCF_000412655.1. Classification (NCBI taxonomy): domain Eukaryota; kingdom Metazoa; phylum Chordata; class Mammalia; order Chiroptera; family Vespertilionidae; genus Myotis; species Myotis brandtii. The sequence goes on along the minus strand of NW_005369442.1, from coordinate 1,655,312 downwards.
TGTCAGGAGGTGGGGAATGTGAATAAGGAAATAGCAAGAAGGAAAACTGCAAGGAATTACTTTGAAAAGAAAAGATGTGTTTTGACTGGGGGTGAGGGGTTTGAATTCTGCAGTGGCTGGGCAGGTGGATGTGTCCTCAGATGAGAGCAGCTCAGTGTCTCTACATTAAGAAGTTGGCATCTCCAGTTGCCTGTGTTCTGTAGGTTGCAAGTAATGAGGGTGGTGGTACACAGGTGGATGCAGACACGGAAGGTTTTCATTAGCACCTCCAATTGAGTATGCCCCAAACTGGCCTTGTTTCCCCTCTCCAAACCCCAACCCATTTTCCTTTCTCTATTCTGGCTCTCCAGAGATATTTGGAAATGCAGAGAGTCAATTTTTGGATGTCACAATGACTAGGAAATGTTATTGGAATTTAGTGGATTAAGGCCAAGGAAGCCAAAAAAATACACATACACAAGGGAGTTCTGTACACAGAGAATTGTCCTGTTCAAAATGCCACTAGCACCTCTATTAGGAAACACTATATGAATGTCATCATTGAATACCCAGTTGCCCAAGAGAGAAACCTGGAAGTCATCCAAGATCCCTTCCTCTCTCCTCTCCTCACTTAGCTAAGCTGTCACTGAGTCCTATTAATGATGCCCCCAAAATATTTCTCAAATCAATATCCTTCTCTTCATCCTCACTGCCATATATTGGCCTCCAAGCCTTCTTCTTGCCTCTAAACTAGGCTGCATATTCTAGCTGGTGGAAACCCTGCCTGCCAAATGTGTGCAAGGCACACAGGAGATGCCACTGAATATTTGTTGAATGAATGAATTTTAACTATCTCTACTGCTTTCTCTTCCTTAGTCAGAGTGAGCATTCTAAAATGCATGTCTGATTGGGTTACTCATATTTTCAAATCCTTCATTTGCTCTCCACCATCTTCAAGGTAAAAATCAAACACCGTATTATAGAACAGAGACCCCTTGCCTCACCTTCCAGCATCATCTCCTGGCATTCTTCAATAAGAACCTTTGCTTCAGATTTTTCAGTGTTATGGGGGTTACTCATATTTTCAAATCCTTCATTTGCTCTCCACCATCTTCAAGGTAAAAATCAAACACCGTATTATAGAACAGAGACCCCTTGCCTCACCTTCCAGCATCATCTCCTGGCATTCTTCCATAAGAACCTTTTTCAGTGTTATGGATCCCTCTGACCTTTTTTGTACAGTTTGTGTTCTATTCCAGAAGTATCCTTCTTCCCTTTCTCTGAATGAATAACTCATAATTTGGACAAGCCAAAGTATGATTTCCTCTGGGAAGTCTTCCCTGACTTCTCCTACCACCAACACTTGGACTTGGACCTTTACTATACCTCCACAGCATCTCTACTTATCATACTGAGCCGATATTGCTATTCTCCACACCTTTTATCCCCACTAGATGGTGGGATCCCTACAGCTCACAGACAGGCACTGTGCATATCATTTCTCCATATTCTGTGTCTTGAACTGTCCTTGACCCATAATCACCCAATCAGTGCTCCTTGCATGCGTGAAGCAACTAGCCAAGGCCACATAGTCATAAGTGGCCAAACTGAGAAGTCAGTTACTAGGTTGATGCATTAATTCTGAGATAATGGAATATTAGTGAAACTAAAAGGCAATGAGTAGAGTTCATTCAATTTTCAAAAATATCTATTGAGCACTTCCTATGTCCAGGAACAGAGATAAGAAGTATTTTGATGAAAGGTGCAAGAGATCTAAGAGGTGGATTTCGTGTGGCTGTGGCAGATGAAGATGCATCAGGGGGCGGGGGGGAATCCCAGAGTCATGTAGGCACCATCCCAAGACCATGCTCTCAGAGGGAAGGTGGTCTGGCCTCAGGAGTTTAGAAAGTTGGGTAAGATTAGCGTGAGAGTTGGCTACCAGTAGAAATAGCCCCAGGGACTCCTGCACATCCTGCTTTCCATTGTCCTTCTCCTGTCACTCTGTGGGAATGGTGATGAGCTACCAAAGGAAGAATTTCTAGAAGGTGTAGCCAAGTTTCCTCCCACCTTGGTTATCAGCCAGAAAAAAAGGAGCTGGAGTTCCAGGAGGAAATCTTGTATTAGGTCTTGTTTATCCACAGCACCACCTGGCACATCTTTAGCCACTGGTTTCTGAGTGGGAAAGGGAGCTAAATAAACAGCAGCTTGTCATTTCAAACACCTGGGTGGTAGGGAGGGCAGGGGAAGTCAGCAAGCTAGGGGCCCAGAGGTTGTCAAAAATCCAAGACTTGGCATCTTAATAGCGTCTGAGTTGTGGGAACTGCATCCTCCAGTTCATGGGTCCACCGGGACTCCTTCAAGGGCGAGCAGGCAGGAAGCAGGAGCACAGAAGCCAAGACCCAGAGAATACTCTGATCTGCAAACATCACGGGGCCTTCCTGCCTTCTGCTCTGGATCACCAAAAGTGACCTTCGTGACTTAAAAAACCACCTCAGGGTTTTGACAGGTGCTGGGAAATGGCAGAATGATGACCAACCGGTGGGAGCACAAAGCCCAGTCCTGGTTATGAACCGGACTTAGGAAAAAGGATGGGCAGTATTAGAGGCAGAGACCAATTTGGGTGAATAGAAGCTTGTAGAAATGAACAAATCAAGAGTTAATGGAAGCCAGCCAGGTCAGCAAGATGTCACATCCCTATTTTAACATTCATTTTTATTTCCTCACTTAAGGTTTACTAGGACAATGGGACACACCATAAAATGAATTTCAGTGAGGAAAATAAACTTCATTTGTTACTAAATATATTGCTTTTGGAAAGTTTATATGACCTTTTTTTTTTCTAAAAATTTAATGATCTCAGATCAGTTAGGTTACCCAAGTCTGGACATATTAAATGGTATTTTAATTTATTGTGTGCAAAACAAACTTAGGGGAAACAGCTCTCTTCAGTAACTTTAAAGTCATTAATATAAACTATAGTTTAACTTAATATATGCTTTATCATTGGTTCTGGAAGTTCCAGAGATTGGCACTCAGGTCTGATGCCTGGATTTGGCTTAGTCTGGCCTTAGGAGCCAATGCCTACAGGCCTTCTCTCTGTGCATTCCTTTTACCGTGGGTTCAACTCCTCAGAGGGTCAAAACTAAATCCTGAGCAAATCACTGTAAAGCCTTTGTCGAGGGCCTGAGAAAGAAAACATTCTTAGCAGAAAATTATAAGAGGGAGGATATTTACTAGTTACGTGAGCATTGAGTTGGGTCTTTAAAAGTCAGGAAAAACATGAGCGCCTAGAACTGTTTGAGGGCCGAGTTTCATTGTGTTGTTAGTAGTAAGCAAATAGAGTCTCAAGTATTCCCAAGCGGAAGCTCAATTAAAAAGACAAACCTTGGAACAGGCTTTGTGGAAGGCCAGGAGACTTAGATTCTGCCAGTCCAGGAAGGAAGGGATTCCAAAGATAAAGGGCATCCATCGAAAACATCTTGTTTTCAGCTGCTGGGAGCTCTCCATCAGGAAATAAACAGGAATGTGCTGCTTCAGACACACAGAGAGAGAATGTCTCTAAGACAACCAGGAGCACAAGCCCCTAGAATCCAGATGCTCTGGTTTCCAACACCCCCAGAGAAAGGCTATGGCCCTCAAATGCTAAATGCATTAAAGGGGTGAGAGGCCAATATTTCCCTTGGGCTCCTCTCCTTCCACTTTTTATTTACAACTAAATTTTATTTTATTTTTCGCCCAGATTCTTCCATAGAAAACGGTTCCTGGTATACAGGTAAAT
>NW_005369442.1:1613935-1651381 GCF_000412655.1 Myotis brandtii | reverse complement strand
ATAAATAAATAAATAAATAAATAAATAAATTTAATTGCTAGGGAAATGCAAATTCTTAGATTAAGAGGCTTGTGCTATGAAGTTGCTGATTGTTGTCACAATGCTTCTAGCCGAGCAGGTTTGAGATGTGGTCTGAGGAATGCCTGGTAGTGATCATGACTAAATCCTGGCTATTGCATGTTACCTTCATCCGCGTGTTAGAAGGAGACAAAGACTTATTCATGTGGCTGGACTTGCCTTGAAAGCAAGCACATGTAGCATCCAGGAGGTGAATGTTAGGATACTTGAATGCTTGAAACTGTTAACGAAGCAGCAGCAGGAGTGGTGGTGAAAAGCCTTCATTCAAAGCCAGAAACAAGGGCATTATGTCTGAGACAAAGTATGGCAGGAACGGAGCTAGAAGTCTCTCCTACACAGCCTATTGGATACAGGCACTGCTCTGGCGTCTGCTTCCTGTGTTTGGATTCCATGTAGTAGTTGTGTGGCTGTGACAAGTTGCATGGCCTCTTTTGCATTGGTTCTGAGTAACTTCAGAATGGAAAGAAATAACAGTGCATTCCTTATGAGATTAAGGAAGGGTTAACTGAGATAAGGCATCTAAGTGGGTATCACGCCACCCAGGGTGAAGGCCATCTGCAGGTAGACTGGCTTCACCGTGACCATCTAACATTATACTTCCCCGGGCTACATCACCACACCCTCTCAGGATGTAATTGCTCTGCCGCTTTCTAGTTGTATGACCTCAGGCAAGTTACCTGACCTTTCTGGGCCTAGGTATGTTCTTTTGTGAAAATTTTATAAGAATGTCATGAGAATTAAATTAGTTAATATTTGTAAAGTGCTTAGAACAGCACCTAGCACAGAGTAAGTACTACCTGAATGCTTTTTAAATAAACAAGACTATGCCTGAAACATCTAAGAGTTTAATGCATATTATCTATGATTACAAACCTGGTCACCTTCAAGGAAAACATAATTCAGTTCTGAACTCTTGACTAGAATAAGAACTTGCGAAGTCAGCCAGGGAATAATGGTGAGAGAGAGTGCCTGTGTGTATGCTGGAGAGAGGCTGGGGAGAATGCAAAAACATCTCTTTGAAGATTATCCATTGCTATGCATAATAATCCCCTTCTCAGTGTGGTAGAAGAATGAAATGTAGGCCCAAGGCAATATTAATTAATATTACTTATAGCCATATCTTCATCATGATTAAACAGTTAACTTTTCCAGCACCGTTGTAAAGAATCAGGGACTCACAATGTAGAATTACTGGACCTTTGAATATGATGGCGGTATTTCTGTAATGTTTCATCTGCTTTGATCCTTAAAATGTTTCCCTTTTTATTTGGTTTTAATGGAGCTCCTGCTGCTGATCTGGAAGCATTTAATGTGAAGTTGCCTTGGACGAAATTGAGTCACTGAAGCATGTCTTTTGAAATACAAAGTTGTTTTTTTCAATGATGAAGAAACCATTGGCCTCTACCAAAAGTAGAATGCAGTCAAGTGGCGTCTCTTTTCTTTGACTTCTCCCCAAGATCTGGAAGGAGTCAGGGAAAGGAATCCAGAAGGAGAGAGAGGGTAGGATTCTTCCCCTATCTGTAGGTAGCCTAAGCCTTTCATTCCTGGTTTCCATGATTGGGTTGGCCCTTCCACTTGATAATGCTCTGGAAGTGTCCCCAGATTCCATTTCCCTGCTCCTGGGGTGGCCAGACAGGATGGCCCAGGGCTTCCAGGCAGCCCTCCCCCTCAGAGCGCTGTCCCCAGGAGGGTTCCGAAGCCTGCCAGGGCTCTGGTGAGCAGTGGGTGGCGCTCCATTAGCAATGCCTTTCACACGTGGAGGTGATGGTTTGCACGTTTATTTTGACTTTCCTGGGCCAATTCCTCTGAGAGGCAGGATTGCAGGGAGGTGCCAGCTGTCAGATTTTCTCAAACTCTCTAAGCCTCAATCCTCATCTTTAAAACGGAGAAAATAATAGGAACAATAATAACAATAATAAAACATGTCAGGTCTGTTTCTAACAGCTTTACATATATTAACTCATTAATCCTCACCATTTATGAAGTAGGGCTGTCGTTATCCCTTTCTACAAATGAAACAGGCTGAGAATAGTGGTCCCAGCGGGAAAGTGGCTCATCTCTCCTCCTTAGGAATAGGGCCTCTTCCAAGTGCACATGAAACACATGAAAGCCCTTGGTACATGTTACCCCCTTGGCTTGTACATCTGGGTGGTAAGAGCTTCTGGAAAGCACAGGACACTGTAAAGGAAACAAACAGGAAATGGGTTCGTGGATTCTGCTACACTCTTTTTCTGTTTAATTCTTATGACACTTTCAAAAAGGATATTAACATGTAGATGACATCCACAGGCAAATCTCTTCAAGCTGTATTTCCTGTCTACCTAACTCCAGACAGTTTGCAAAGCACTTATGTGTCATTATCACTGCTGATCCTCACAATTGTGTGATATAAGCAGGGACTTAATTTTTATTGGGGACCTTTGTTTTATTAGGAAGCTTCACTTTTTATCAGAAGATAGCATAGTCAGTGTGAAGACTCTTATGACCATCCTACACATTTGTTTCTTAAGTTTAGCCAGTCGACCATTCAAAGAGTAGTTTCTGAATCACAGCATCAGCATCGCTTGGGCACTTGTTAGATATGAAAACTCACCAACCCCAGGCATAATGAGTCACTGAATCAAAACCTCTGGGGCTGGCCAGAGCCAGCCAGGGAACCCATGCTGTAGCAAGCTCTCCAGCTGATTCCATTGCACACTCACGTTTGAGGACCACTGCACTATTTGAACCTCTTACAAGAGTAAAAGTTGAAGGAAGTTGAGATAAATAGAGAAATATGTGGTGTTTGCCATGAAACGTTTGAAAGATGTGTATGTAGAAGATGAAACAGATATGTCCAGTACTACTTTAAAGGATATTCAATAAGCTGAAGAAAGAACATTCAAAGAAAGAGTCCTTCTAATGTGAATGTTTTAAAAGGGAGACATTTCTGATCACTAGAAAGATTTAAGCAGGAGACCTAAGGCCCATCCATGGCAACAGAGTGGGGCAGGAGAGATTCTTGTATTGGGCAGGTAGAGTTGGAGTTTTAGGGGGCCATTGAATAATTTTGTTTCCTCCTGAGAAATAAGAAAAAGGGGTTAGATACAGGAAGATCAAACCCCATTACTAGTAAAGACTGGGGTGGAATGTGTGTGTGTTCTAGAATTTTTTCCTGTGTAACAAACCACTCTGAGTGACTTAAAATAATAGCACTCATTCATTTGCTCACGATGTGGCAATTGGCTGGTCTCATCTAGGTTAGTTTCACTCGGGTCTCTCATGTGGTTGCAATCAAGTGGCTGGGAGTGGGAACATTCATTCACAAGTCTAGCACCTGGGCTGGAAGGATTCCAACAGCTGGGGCGGGAACAGCATCTCTCCCCTGCTCCCATATGGTCCCTCCATATGGTGACCTCGGGCTACCTGGACTTCTCTCATGATGACTGAAGGGTCCAATTATTTCAAGAAAAATAACAAAAGCCATGTAGTTTGTGTGTGTGTGCTTTTTAAACAGCCTGGGAAGTCACACTGTACCATTTCTGCAGCATTCTATTTATTAAGTCAGTGGCAAAGCCCCACTAGGTTCAAATGTGGGGATGTAGACTCCACCTATTGATAGGAAGAATGTTAAAGGATTTGCAGACATGTTTTAAAACCACCACAGTATGTTCCCACATGGCTCTCTAACACATCCCCGAACTGAACTTAGTGCCATGCTGTATAGTCTTAACCCCTTGCTGTGGCACAAAATGCTTACTAAATGCCTCTCTGTGGGCAGTCCAGGCTACACTAGAGATCCTGCTCATTTTCAGTTTTTTTTAAAAAAAATATTTTTATTTATTTCAAAGGGAGGAAGGGAGAGGGAAAGAAAGATAGAAACATAAATGATGAGAATCATTGATCAGTTGCCTCCGGCACGCTCCACACTGGGGATTGAGCTGGCAACCCTGGCATGTGCCCTGACAGGGAATTGAACCGTGACCTCCTGGTTCATGAGTCAACATTCAACCACTGAGCACACTGGCTGGGCCTCAGTGTCATTTTCAAATTCACCAATCAGATAAGTTGCTTCTAGCTTGGGGTAGGGGAAAGGGAGAGGCCAGGAGTGTTATACTGAAAGAAGTCCCCACATAGAAACATGAGCCCAGGGAATGGGATTACCTCCTTGTAGGCAGTTGGATTGGATAGAACTCCTGTCATGTTTAGCTTTTAAGAAGTTATGAACTTTGCCCTAACCGGTTTGGCTCAGTGGATAGAGCGTCGGCCTGCGGACTGAAAGGTCCCAGGTTCGATTCCGGTCAAGGGCATGTACCTTGGTTGCGGGCACATCCCCAGTAGGGGTTGTGCAGGAGGCAGCTGATCGATGTTTCTCTCTCATGGATGTTTCTAACTCTCTATTCCTCTCTGTAAAAAATCAATACAATATATTAAAAAAAAAGAAGTTATGAACTTTGATATCTAAAAGTTTCAGAATAACTTTTACCAATAATCTTTGGTAATCCTTTTGGACATTTTGTCTTCAGTATGAGTCCATTTTATTTCTTATTTTTTTAAAAAAATATATTTTTATTGATTTCAGAGAGAGGAAGGGAGAGGGAGAGAAAGATAGACACATCAATGATGACAGAAAATCATTGATCGGCTGCCTCTTTCACACTGCCTACTGGGGATTGAGCCCACAACTCGAGCATATGCCCCAACCAGGAATCAAACCAAGATCTCCTGGTTCATAGGTCGAAGCTCAACCTCTGAGCCACGCTGGCCATGGCAATATGTGTACATTTAAAATATCTATCTATCTATCTATCTATCTATCTATCTATCTATCTATCTATCTATTTTCTCTTCCCTTCAAATTGCCTTTAAAATTTTTTAACAACTTTATTGAGCTATAATTTACATGCCATACATTTCACCAAGTTAAACTATAATTCAGTGCTTTTAGTGTATTCACAGATATGTACAATCATCACCACAGTTAATTTGAGAGCATTTCATCGCTTTTAGAAGAATACTGTATACTTGAGCTATCACCTCTCCATCCTTTCATCCCCTCAAGCCCTAAGCAACCACTAATCTACTTTTTTTTGTCTTTATAGATTTGAATATTTCATCTAAATGGAATCACATAATATATGATCTTTTGTGTCAAGCTTCTTTCACTTGGCATATTGTTTTCAAGGTTTGTCTATGTTGTAGCATGTATCAGTACTCCATTCCTTTTTAATGGTTGAATAATATTCCATTGTGTTGATGGCAAATTACATTTTATCTATTTATTAATTGATGGACATTTGGGGTGTTTCCACCTTTTGGCTATAAACATTTGTGTACAAATTTATATGCGTGTATATGTTTTCATTTCTCTTATGTATATACCTAGGAGTGGAATTGCTTGGTCATGTGGTAACTCTATGTTTAACAATTTGAGGACCTATCAACTTTTTTCAAAGTGGCTGCACCATTTTACATTCCCACTACCAGTGTATGAGGGTTCTGGTTTCTTGAATGATGATCCTCAATCTAACTCTAGAACATACTTCCATTAAGGCATGTATAACATTGCATTATTATTACTTGCTTGTGCATCTATAGGCTAGTAAACTCATTGAAGTGTATTTTTGTTCTTCTGTCTGCCCAGTAGCCATTCTTTATTCAGGTAATAGCATCCCCCTTCTTTTTAGAAAACTGCTCATCCCTCTATCCCCTTGAAAGTCCCTCTGTTTTGAGATTTCAAATGGTAGCTCATGTCCAAACTCAAAATTGCACACACTACATATGTTCAGTTCTTTGTATATCAATTATACTTGCATAAAACTGTTTTTTTAATTTTTTAAAATTGATTTTTAGAGAAAGAGGAAGGGAGAGAAACAAGAGAGAGAAACATCGATGTGAGAGCAAGACTGGGAATTGAACCAGTAACCTTTCAATTCAGGGGATGATGCCTAATCAACTGAGCCACACCAGCCAGGGTGAAACTATTTTTGTGGGGGTTTTTTGTTGGTTTCTTTTTTAAGTAGCTGGCCTTGCCTTTCCAGCCCTCATGACTGGCAGCATGTGACCTACACTGGACCAATCAAGTTCTGCACCAGAATATTTTAACCTGCAACTGTGTGGAGGAGATTTTTCCTCTTGAGAAGTAAATTAGGGAAAGCAAAACCTAGAGTTCCTGGTTGTTATGGCGTCAGCTTCACGGGGAGAGCTGCCAAAACAGAAAAGAAGCTGAGATAAGAAATGGAAGAAAACATCTGGAAAGTACTCAAGGCTGGGTTCATGTCATCCCAACCATTTCTGCAGTTTTGACATGTGAATCAATGAATCCCCTGCTTTTCCTCAGCTAATTCAAATTTGGTTTCTATGATCTGCCACCTAAAATGTCCTGTAAGGTTTTTCTCCAGAGTACAGGCCTGAGTTTGTTCATTTTTATACCTCAAAGTCTAACATAGACCCTTGCAGAGTAGGCTCTCAAGATACTTATTTATTGCTTTACAGGAAAATATAAATTGGCTGAATTCATTTATTGAGAACTGTGCTGGTCAGACTAAAATGAAAAGGAAGTGAGAGTGTCACTTAGGTGTATTGGGAGAACAGAACTTGATGGCTTGTACAACTAAATGTAAGGAAAAAAAATAGTGAAAAAATAAAACAATTCAAGAAAAATAATAAATCTTCTGCCAACTTGGCAAAATGAACTATAGGAAGTTAGAGATATTTGTTTCCCTTACCTCTTCTCCAATAGTGTCAAATTAAAACTTCCTGTTATAAAATAAGAAATTTTCTTTTATAAAATAATTGTGATTTGCTTATTAAAGATGGAAACTAGAGAGCTTAACTTTCCTCCCTGTGCCTTGTTGTATCTCACATCCTGCCAGTTCCAGCTTTGGATGGCAGGAAAAGAGGATGAAGAGGGTTTACAGAACTGGGGTGGTCTTTACCAGCTCGCAAGTGCAATTACTCATTCCCAAACAAGAATGTACCTCCTTCAGGTAGGAAAATGCAACTTCATCTTCCCTAAGCAGGCCTGGCTGGTTTAGGATTGTGTGTTTGGCCAAATCAAATGGTTGTACCAACAATAAGGTAACAAGGAGTCCAGTGGTTGTGCAAACCAAGTGTCATTGATTCTTGGAGCTGGATGAAAACTTGAGGCCATCTGGTTTAATCAACATCAGCTGTCTGACCATCTCCTTGCCACTCTTGAATTAATTTCCAGTTCATTCTTGAATCCACTCACAAAGAGAAACTCAGGTATCCAGACAGCCCATTCCATCTATGGAATGTTAGAAAATTCTTTGTTATACTGGCCAGAAAGCTGTTATGTGAAGCTTCCTGCCATTGGTTCAGATGCCCTTGGTTAAGTTCGTAGAAAATAAATCTAGTCTCTCTTCCAAATTAATCCCCTTTCCAGTCCCTTAGATACTTGAGACAGCTACCACATACTTCCTGGCAAGAAATCCCAAGTCCTTCAGCACTCTCATTGGACATGAGGGTTTTAAACCCCTTTAGAGCAGGAACTGGGTCAAGGAGCAGTTAGGTGCACAGGACATGCAGCTACATAGAGACAAGTCTCAATCCTTACTTCTCAATGTACTTCAAGTCTACTGTGTGATTTGTGTACATTACTTAACCTTATGGACTTCAGGTTTATCATTTCTAAAAGAAAGATATAACCTCTCTGAACTTTAGTTATTTTATTTGTAAAATGGGGACAATAATAGCTACATCATGAGTTGTCTTAAAGATTATCTGAGGTAATCCATATAAAATGGCTAGCACAGTGCCTGTAACACATGAAGCATGTTGTTTCATATATATTTTAATATTATATATGTTAGTCGACCCAGGATACCATAACAATATACCACAGACTGGGCAGCTTAAACAACAGAAATTTATTTCTCACAGTTCTGGATGCTGGAAGTCCAAGATCAAGGTAGGTTTAATTCTGAGGCCTCTTCTCTTGGCTTGTAAGTGACAACCATCTGTCTTGCTGTGTGTTCAATGACTTATTTGTGCACACATGGAGAGAGAGAAAGAGAGAGAGTGAGGGAGAGAGAGAAAGAAGAAGAAAAAAAGAAGAAGAAGAAGAAAGGGAGACAGAGATAGATAGCACTAGCAATCAGGTTTCTATTCTTAGAACACTAATCCTATCAGATTAGGCCCCATCTTTGTAACCTCATTTAACCTTAATTACCTTCCTAAAGACCTTATCTTCTACGGTCACATTAGGGGTTAGAGCTTCAACAGATGAAGTTTGGGAGGGCCCAGTTTAGTCCATAGCATCCTATATAATAAAAAGCTAATATTTAAATCGACCGAATGGCAGAATGACCAGTCACTATGACGCACACTGACATCCAGGGGTCAGACACTCAACACAGGAGCTGTCCTCTGGTGATCAGTGCGCTCCCACCGGGGGAGCACAGCTCAGCCAGAAGCATGGTGGTGGTGGTGGTGGCAGGAGCCTCTCCTGCCTTTGTGGCAGTGCTAAGGACCCCTTGGGGGATGTTCACCTGCCAACTTAGGCCCGCTGCCCCTGGAGAGCAGGCCTAAGCTGGCAAGCAGACATCCCTCGAGGGGTCCCAGACTGGGAGAGGGCGCAGGCCGGGCTGAGGCCCTCCCCCCACCCCCAGTGCACAAATGTCATTCACCAGGCCTCTAGTATAATATAACACTATACTCCACTTGCAAAATTTAAAAAGAAAAGTATGTGTCCCAACAAAGGGGGTCAGTGTCTATAAAGACTCTCAGGTGAAAAACTGAATATAGTCTAGTGTGGCTCAGGCAGAGAATACAGAGGAAAGATAAAGCTTGAGAAGTGAGCCAGAGTAAGATGGATAAGACTGGTAGTTCATGTTGAGGAATTCGTAGTTTTCTCCTAGGGCAATGGGAAGACATTGAAGGGGTTTAAATGAGAACAGGACCTAATATGATTGTGCTTCATTACGATCATTGTTTGCTGTGCAGAATGTGGGTTGAGGGAGATTTAATTCTGTGAGAAACCTAACATGTACAAATGAAAGCGTTGTCCTCAGGGTGGTGGGGAGAAGTATTAAGAAGTATTGAGAGTCTGGGCACAAACCCTGAGGATGGAATTAGAACTCAAATCTTAATGGTTATTATTCAGTCTTTGTAATAACTAGTAGCATACCCAGCTCCCTGCCTATCACCCTCCCCCCACTGCCTTTCTATAATCTCCAATTTCCTCTGATGGTTGTGGAAGAGTGAATTTTGGGTGCTGCTACTAATTAGCATAGTGTAAGATAAGCAGCAATTTGGTTGGAACATTTTAATAATAGTTATTTTCTCTTTTGCCTGTATTTAAAAGTTCTAATTTAATGAATAAATTATCTTCAGAGATCTAAGTTATTTCTAGTTTTGTTGTTTCATCTGATATGTTAATTTCATCAACAGATTTCTTTTAATAATGGAAGAAGAAACTAAAAAAAAAACCCACAAAAAACCTTCTATCTTGAAGTCTAAACTAAGTTGTATTGCCATTGTTAATCCCCTAAGGAAGTTTGGTGGAGTGAAGAAGTCTTTGCATGGAAGGTTTAGAGGACACACTTCACAGAAAATTTTTCATCCAAAGATGGGACAACTGAATCAGAGGCACCTGAACTTGTTTTGAACAATTTTTTAAAGCCACTTGGGATAAGACTGTCTCTTCTTTGAAGGAACAGCCAGGAGGTATAATGGCAATTGCAATGGACCAGTAACCCTGAGAACTAGTCCTCTCATGGGTTTGTTTTATCATCAACTGGCTCTATGATGCAGCACAGCCAATGGTTTTCCTGGCTCTCATTTATTCTAGGAAAACAAGAGAGCAGGAGTGGATCATTTCTAAAGCCTTTACATGCATGTGCTTATTATGTCAGGTTCTGCTCGAGAAATGTGAGAATGAATAAAACAGATAAGATCCCTGATCCCATTGAACACTCATTCTTATGGGAGGCCATAACTTATGAAACTGCCATTCACAGACAGGATGCATTCAGATAGGGTAAGTGTTAAAATGAAATGGGGTAATGGTATAGAGAGAGATATGTGCATGTTGGGAGCAACTATTTACATAGGATGGGTAGTTAGCCAAACTTCTCTGATGAGGTTCTTTCTCTGCTGAGACCTGAGTGATGAGAGACAGTTATCTATTCAAAGATCTAGGGTAAGAGCATTTCAGGCAAAAAGAATACCGATAGCAAGACCCTCAAAAGTGAAGGAACTTAGTGTATTCCAGGGACAAGGAGGTGAGTCTGGCTGAATTGTAGTGAATAGAGAAGAAAGTGAAATGAAACAAGGTCTGGAAGGTGGCCAGTGGCCAGATTCTGTAAGGTCTAGTTGGCTGTGGAAGGGGTTTGGATTTTTTTTTCAAGTACAGTTGTTGCCCCCTTATCCACAGGGAATACGTTCCAAGACCCCCAGTGGATGCCTGAAACCCATGGATAATACTGAACCCTTTATACACTATGTTTTCTTCTATATATACAAACCTATAATAACCAATAAAGCTTAATTATAAATTAGGCACAGTAAGAAATTAACAGCAATAACAAATAAAATAGAGCAATTATAACAACATGATGTAATAGAAGTTATGTGAATGTGGTCTCTCTCTCTCTCTCTCTCTCTCTTTTTCTCTCTCTGTAACCAATCTGATAACCAAGACAGCTAAGTGACTAATAGCTTGTAGTGTGGATACGCTGGACAAAGGGGTGATTCACATCTCAGGCAAGATGAAGCGGACAGCACAAGATTTCATCATGCTACTCAGAACGGTGCCAAGTTTAAAACTTACAAATTATTTATTTTTGGAATTTTCTATTTAATATTTTAGGGCCAACCAATGTTGCTGTGGTTGACTTTGGGTGAATGAAAACACATAAATGAAACATGGATAAGAGGGAGACTACTGTAGTCATGAGCAATTGTGAACCATCGGACAATTTTAGGCAAGGGAGTGACATGGCCTATTTTTGTTTTGTTTTGTGTTCAAAGATTACTCAGGTGCTGGGTGAAGATGGACTGTTTTCATGGGTGAGGATGAATCAAAGGCATCATGTGAGCGCCAGCTGTGGTAGCACAGCTGAGAGAGGGTGGCAGTGGGAGGTGGTGGGAAAACAGAGCTGGGATAGGTGACAGAGCTAGAGTCAAGAGGACTTGCTAAGGAGGGGGTGTTCATGTCTCCATGATCTATATCAGTCTATTAAGATTCCATATTCTATGCTGCTCTCTGAGTTCCCGTCTCTCCCCTCCCACATCTAGGAGGTGACTGATTGGGGTGAGAAAGTGGTTTGTGGTTATGAGACTGACTTGAGTTAGCTGCAGAGACATCAGAGTGAACTCACATCTGCGAGCACAAGGCCTCGCCTCAGTGACTGGATGGAGTGTCCCCTGGGAGAAATAGCGCTCCAGGGAAAGTAAAAGGCGGGCATCACTAGTGGCAATGAGACAAACCTGAGCCCTTTGACAGAGCAAAGAGTCCTTTATTCTCCTTTTTCTCTTTCAAATTTATCGCCAAGAACTTGGTACAATAAGTTTGGATGTAGTGGAGACAGCTGTTTCAAACAGAATTGAATCCAATTTCCCTGACATTTTTCAGGAATGCAGATTTTGGCATTCAAATGATTTATGAGTTCAATTAATAAATGGCAGCATTATTTTGGAACACTTAGTGGATTATATTTTCGGAAGATGCAGTCTATCTAACTTTTAACAACATATAGTACTCTGCCTTCATCTTTAGATAGTCACATCACTATAGTTCTGAACTACATGTCACTATAACATAATTATATCCCTTATCAGGCTGAATAAAAAAATATAATTCTATTTTTCTATGACTCAAATAATTGGATGTGTCCATCTAAAAAACATACAACACTAACATATCAAGCCCGAGATCCTAAATATACCATTTTCAGTCTAAACCTGCCAAGAATGTTGTCAATCTCTTTGGAATTGGACTTTGTCAATAATTTTCTTGCACAGTTGACTCTGCCCAGGACTTCTGGGAGGCCTAGAGATTGGGTCATTCATTCAACAGATATTTGAGCCCCTTACTCAATGTAAGGTACTGTACTGGACATGGGGGTGTGGGGGATCACAAAATGACATCTTTTTCCTTCATCTAGCTAACTATCCACTTGGGAAGGTTGTGCAGGAAAGATAAAATACCAGTGCAAGAATTAAAAAATATATTATAAGCCCTGGCCAGTGTGGCTCAATTGGTTGGGCATCATCCCATGCACCAAAAAGTTGCCAGTTTGATTCCCAGTCAGGGCACATGCCAGGGTTTCAGGCTTGATCCCCGGTAGGGAGTGTTCAGGTGGAGAGTTCCACTCTCACATTGATGTTTCTCTCTCCCCACCTCTCCCTTCCTCTCACTCTCAAGAAAAAGCAATAAAAAAAATCTTTAAAAAGTTATAATATAGGACATCTCACAACAGTAGGATATATGGTCACGTGATAATGGTTTATAACTGTTTCTAAAAATCTTTAAAAAGTTATAATATAGGACATCTCACAGTAGTAGGATATATGATCACGTGATAAATAATGGTTTATAACTGTTTCCCAAACAGTTATGTGCACAAAAATCTCTTATGCATCTTGTTAAAATGCACATTCTGATTCAGTGGATCTGGGGGGGGGTTGGTGGTGAGAGTAAGTTCCCAAACAGTTATGTGCACAAAAATCTCTTATGCATCTTGTTAAAATGCACATTCTGATTCAGTGGATCTGGGGGTGGGGTTGGTGTGAGAGTAAGTTCCTACTTAATGTGGATGCTGATGGCTCATGATCAAATTTCAAATAGCCTGCAATTAGACTCAACATCCCCAAAATATATGCTGAGGCACCCCGGGTGCCACCATGAATTCACAAGGGCAGCATGGGAGACTTTCTTTACTTAAAAAAAGGACACAGTGATGCTCATCATCTGCCATGTGAGCTACAAGTAGTTCATAGTCTTGAAATTAGGTCATGATACATTCCTCCAATCTTATATCTTTGCAAAGCTTAATTCTTGGCAATTACTCTGATAAAAAATTTACTGCACAAAAATCTATATGAACAGGCAATGAGGGTGGTGGGATCCAATCTGATCTCAAAGTTTGAGAAGTAGGGCAGGCAAGTACGTCCATTTGTAGTTATGGTTATATAAGATACAATTTTAAATTGCAGTTTTCTTTTCCATGTATACACACTATTTCTTTAAGCTGTTAGGACATGATTTATTAAACTGTTTGGACATAACTACTTAATGATGAAAACTATTAAATATTTCTTTTGGCCAAGGGACTCCATGAAAAATGAAGGGGAGAGACATTTAACACATTGCAGACAGATCACGATAATTCTCGCTTCATATTACATAGTGCTTTACAAAGTACCATACTTTATAAAGATATTTGCTTGTAAGAACATGTAATAAATAACTTCAAAATGCAATGGGTATTTAATTTTAAAGCGCGCCTTTAACATTAATGTAAAACGTTTTTTGTACTTGTTCAATAGAAACTTATCTGGCCACTGGGTAAAGCTAGCAATAAAACTACTGGTCCGCAATATGTTAAGATGCTGTGAACAGAGACAGTTTGGGGAATCTTCGGGTTAAATAGCAAGTGTTATGAATTTGGAGAGGTTTGGAGTGATCGGGTTAGGTCACGAGGAGGTCCTAGAACCTGAGTCGGGTCTGCAGAAGGAACAATATGGCTGCATTCACCAGGTTTTATGAAATGCACAATAGAACACAAACTTAGACCTACATATTTATGCAAAACCTGCACTCCGCTGTTTGCTTTACCATCGCTTTGAATGCACACAAGGACTCTCCTTGTGTTGGCCAGTGCCACTCACTGAGTAGCCAGTAGCCCCATATCAGACTTACCGCCAATATTTTACCACACCAGTTCTAATCTGGGGAGTGGCTTGCTGCACTGTGCTGTGTGTTTGGTGCCAGTGTAGTCCTTTCTTGGTGAATAATGCCAAGGCCACCTGGCATTCCTCTGAGTGTCCGCAAACCAGAATATTGTTTCTGTGATTCAAAATTTTCAAAGAACAAAAATTTCTATTTTCATTAGCTTAGAAGCATTAGTTGTTGTTAAACATACTTTTATTTAATTGCCCTCTTTATTGGTTTCATTTTGGGAACAAGTCTGTTTTGTTTTGTTTTTTCCCCTCCACAGAATAAATTTTTCTCTTTCTAAAAAGTACTTGAACATAACCATGTTAACAAAATTTGCGGTCAATTTCAGTAATAATTTTATTCTCCAACCCAAATGGTGTTGAGTTCAGAGCCATAGGCAATGGGGAGCTGGCATACAGCGGTGAGGGTGAAGGAAAAGTGTTGTTTAGGATGGATCAGGAGGAGAAATGGCCAGGGAAACTGGTGGCTGAGCTCTGGCGTGAGGTGGCAGTGGCCGTAGAATGGAAAGGAAAGAGGTGGCTACGAAAGCGAGGCAGAAGGAGGGATGGAGATCACACTGAGAATCCTGGAGGTGACTGGGAGAGTGATGGAGAAACCTGGGAAAGTCAAAAGAGAAGAAGCTGTTTTCGAAGGAAGAGGTGAGTTGGGCTTTTGATGCGAGGTTTCAGGTGATGGTGGAAATAATGCCATTGTAGTTAGAACTGGAGACAGGAAGACAGGGAGCAGAGAGCAGGGCACCTAAGAGGTGAAGTACTGAGAAAGAATACATCCTCTGAGGAAAGAGTGGAGGTTCAAGGCCAGTCATAGCTGAATCTTGGGAAGTATCTAATCTGGTAGGGGAGCAGGATAAAGGTGAACCAATGATCTAAACAAAGAAGGAACATAAAGCTACTGAAGGAGAAATAGAAAGTTACATTTTTTGAGGGCCTCCAAGGTGTGAAGTATGATCTTAGGTGTTTTTCACATGTTGTTACATGGAACACCCACCACAAATTCTGAGATAGATGTTATCTTTCTCATTTCACAGGCGAGGAAATCGGTAAGGTCACTTGGCCAAGGTCATTCAGTTAGTAAGTGGAAGGATTGAATCCAAGTTCTTGGTTTGAACCCAAAGTACTTGCTTTTCCCCTAAATCTTTCACGATGTAAATGAAGATGATTAAAGACTGCTGAGATCTGCCAAAGCAAAGGGTCTTAACTGTTGGTCTTAGGGGCTCCCTCAATAAGCTTCAGGAAGTTTATTAAACCCTAAATTTACATGCAAAATTTTGTTGCAAAAATAATACATTTTAAAAATCCTGATTAGATGGTCTGTAACTTCCACCAGATTTCCAAAGAAATTTTGAATCCTTCCCAACACCTAAGAACAGTTGTTATAGGCAGCTGTTATACTATAACAGAGCAGTGAATTTTAGGGAGTCATTGACTAAATAGGTAGTGAGGAAGACAAAAGTAGTATGTGACATTCAAGTATTTGGCTCTGAAAGAAAGAAAAAAATGCTATGATCATTTGAAGAGGCAAGTGAAACTTTTTGTCTCCCCCCCCCCCCCAAGATTGGGAAGCTTTGAGCTAGTTTGGCAACAGAGAGGAAGGCTTCGGTGAGGATACATTGATGACTTGAGGTGAGAGAGGGGACAGGTGCTGACTGAGGAGGAAATTCACTGGAGACAGAGGAGGTGGGTTGGCATTCTTTCCTGGGAATGTTGGTGGGCTTCTTGCCTCCACTAGTCACTGCTGTCATTCCATCAGCTGGTTCAATAATATTCTAAGAACAATCTCTTTCAGATATACAGTGCAAAGGGGGGAAAGAAAAGGGGCTTCTTGCCTCCACTAGTCACTGCTGTCATTCCATTAGCAGTTTAATAATATTCTAAGAACATTTTCTTTCAGATATACAGTGCAAAGGGGGGAAAGAAAACGAGGAAGGGGAGAAAGAAGGAACAGGAGAAACATTCTGGCCTGCCTTCCTTCTCCCTCCCTTTCTCTTCTTTCTAAAGGAGATGTGAGCAGAAGAGGGGCGGGAAAAGTAGGGCTGGGAATGATGTACTCCTAAGCCTGTCTTTATTCCTAGGGGCCAAGGCCAATTCTGTGACAATGTGTACCTCATGCATCAAGAGGGGTGGGGACTCCCAGGGACGAAGTCCACACTCCAAGCCTTCAGCGACGCTCTCAATGAAGAGCCCACTCTGTCTTCCAAGGACAGTCATTTTTGAACTTAGAATTAGGGGGAGGCATCCAGCTGGGCTGTTTTTATTACAAAACTTTTTATCTCCTGGGTTTCTGATACATTTAATTATCTTTCCCAAATGCTAAATTCTGCTTTTAATGACTTTAAAAAAAAAAGCTGGGCTGTTTTTATTACAAAACTTTTTATCTCCTGAGTTTCTGATACATTTAATTATCTCTCCCAAATGCTAAATTCTGCTTTTAATGACTTAAAAAAAACCAACTTCTTGGTGTAGATACAAATTGGATTAGGTGGTGTGCTTACATAAAGGAAGACTATAAGGAGCACCTTGTCTGCTTCTCCGTGGAGTATAAGCATTGTGTTTGGAGCTGGTTTTTAAACAGAAATAGAAATTTATTATCATTATCCATAGATGCTCAGGGAATATAAAAAATCAAACTTAGTTCATATTTGCAACATGTTGGCATTATTAAGTAATTCAATAAGGAACCATAGCTATGAAAGTTTCCAATTTAAATATATATATACACATCTAGGCACAAACATATGCACACACAAACACGATTTTTATTAGCATAAAATATATATTCAGGTTCCAATATGTGCTGGGCATTGAGTTGTTCTTAATTCCAAGGCGCTTAGAATCAAATAAGCAAACAAAATATACATAAATTAATAATTATAATAAAATAACATTTATTGAGCACTTATTATGTGCCAGAAACTGTTCTAAATGCTTTATACATATTAACGCATTTAATCTTCACCATAAATCTATGTCATAGGTACTAATTGTCCTCCTTTACAAATGAGGAATAGAAGAGTGAAGTAACTTGCCCAAGGTCACACAACTGAGTGGAGGCTCTAGGTAGCCCACACTCTTACAGTTATGGAAACAGATGCCCAGGACAGAAGAGAGAGAAAGGAGGAAGCTCTTAATATGCTTAACATTTTTTGATGCTTGCATGTTTTGATAGGGACAAAGAGAGTTGGGATATAAGCGACAGGATCACAGGGCTGAGAGGAAGGACGGGCAGGAGATAGAGATACTTCTTGGTGGAGGTGAAAAGGATGAAGTAGATGGTGGATTATAAAAGTCTGAAACAGCAGGCTGAGGTCTAGAACTCAGGCAGTTTGGTGACATTGGCGTATGCTATAGGAGGGGTAAGGATTGGGTGGAAAGTGAGATTGGAGAAATGGTCAGAAAGCAGATCATGAAAGACCTTGAATGCTGCACCAGGCAGCTTAGACTCTGTCCTGTGGCTTATGAAAGACTTAAATACAGAAGAGACACAGCCACATCTATGGGCACAGCACTGAAGCTGGGTATATGAGTGTCTTATTCTCTGAAGTGCTATAGATCCTTAGTTTTCTGTTTTTTTTCAAATCATACTTAAAAAAAAAAACCCCAAAGGATCACAAAGGTTTATAAAACAATATAAGTTATGGGAAATTTTAACTTATTGTTGTTCTTGGTTCCTTGATTGGTAAATAATATAGCTCCTTTGTACTCCTTATATTAATGAGATTAACAAGCTGAATTAATTAAGAAATAATAAGAATGCCCTGACCGGTTTGGCTCAGTGGATAGAGCATCGGCCTGCAGACTGAAGGGTCCCAGGTTCGATTCCAGTCAAGGGCATGTATCTTGGTTGCAGGCACATCCCCAGTAGGGAGTGTGCAGGAGGCAGCGGATCAATGTTTCTCTCTCATCGATGTTTTCCAACTCTCTATCCCTCTCCCTTCCTCTCTGTAAAAAATCAATAAAATATTGGGGAAAAAAGAAATAATAAGAATAAATAAAGCTAGAGATAGTGAAAACATTTTAAATAATGGGTAAACCTGATTGTCCTCCATGCTTTGGGAAAGAGCATGTTTCTTCAGTGGTTATATGATCATTTATTTCACATCTTTATTTTTCCCCCAAACGTAAGTCTAAGCTTTATTCCCAATCTCAGTTCTGTGCATAATGTGTGATCTGTGTATTTCCTGGCATGTGCCTCTAGGCCCTCCACCTTTCTGGAGTCATACTTACTTTGAACATACACATTAAATAGGAGGTGGCCCCATCTCTCTTATGTATTGTGGAAACACTACACCTTCTCTAAGATTGCCAGAGCTTCCCAGGGAGTCTCACATTATCCGAGTCACCTCCTCCTGTTTTGAATTCCAGCTCCCACTGAATTACTTTCTTTCTTACAATCATACCTGCTTATTTAGGGTTTTTCCCTTGTGCCTAAAGAAAAGAGCTAGTTTCTTCTTAAGGAGAACGGCAAACAGCTTGTAAGCTAACAATGTATTCTTTCCTGTTACAATAATACCTCACATTACTACACTAGTTCCACAGTGCATTACAGTTTTCAAAACATTTTCACAATAGAGAAGGTAGGATTGTTCTCATTTTAGTGGAGAGTGGAGGAGGGAGCAAACATTTATAGACTGTCTTTTCTGAGCTGGGAGTTGTGCTCCCTGCTTAACATGTTTTAGCTCATTAGCACATATAATCAAATTAAGCACAACTTTCCAATCATTCTTCACAATAATGTGCAAGGCAGGCATTTATATTAGTTATTTGTTGCCATATACAGCTAATATTTGAACAACAAGAGTTTGAACTGCAGTAGGTCCACTTATATGTAAATTTGTTTTTCAATAAATATACAGTCGACCCTCCATAATCCCAGGTTTTAAATTTAGAAATACAACCAACCGCAGATCAAAAACAGTGTTTCTGATCAAGAGTTGGGAGTCCATGGATACAGAGGGCCAACAGTATGCATTGTTCTACACCATCTATATATATAGAAGCCTAAGCGACCCTTACAGCAGAATGACTGGAACAATGTTTTTCAATAAATATACAGTCGACCCTCCATAATCCCAGGTTTTAAATTTAGAAATACAACCAACCGCAGATCAAAAACAGTGTTTCTGATCAAGAGTTGGGAGTCCATGGATACAGAGGGCCAACAGTATGCATTGTTCTACACCATCTATATATATAGAAGCCTAAGCGACCCTTACAGCAGAATGACTGGAACAACAGGAATGATTGGTTGCTATGACATGCACTGAGCAGGCAGGCAGGCAGGCAGGTAAGGGGTTCGGGGCAAGCAAGCAGGCAGGCAGGCAAGCGGTTAGGGACGAGTGGTCCTGGATTGCAAGAGGGATGTCCAACTTCAGGGATCGGGCCTAAACCGGCAGTCAGACATCTCTCAAGGGGTCCCAGATTGTGAGAGGGCGCAGGCCAGGTTGAGGGACCCCACCCCTCCATGCACAAATTTCGTGCACCGGGCCTCTAGTTTTATATAAGGGACTTGAGCATGCCAAGATTTTGGTATGTGTAGGATTTTGGAACCAATCCCCAGCCAATATTGAAAGATGACTGAAGTTAGGTTTTTGGAGAGTCAAAAGTGAAAAGTGGATTTTTGACTGTGTGTTGGGGAGTTTGGTACTCTCAACCCCCATGTGGTTCATTTCATTTCTCATGCAAATCAATTTAGCCACCTCCTGTAGACTCTGTCAGTTTTGCAGCTCTACCCATTACTTTGACCAACACAAAATGGCTTGCAACACAATTATAGATACCTTTTAAGAAGACTGGAGTGGGACAAGGAGGGAGAGAGAGAAAGGAGGAAGCTCTTAATATGCTTAACATTTTTTGATGCTTGAATATTTTGATAGGGACAAAGAGAGTTGGGATATAAGCGACAGGATGAGAGGGAACACAAAAAGGGAATGGCCAACTCTACCTGGGAGGATTGGGTTAGGAGCCTCTTCTCGGAGGGTATCATTAAGCTAAGTCTTTTTTTTTTAAATAAAATTTACCATTTAGCCATTTTTAGGTGTACATGTCAGTGTCATCAAGCATATTCACATTGTTTTACACCATCACCACTCTTGGTCTCCAGAATCTGTGATTGTCCCAAACTGAAACTCTACCCATGAAAGAATAACTCCCCCTTCTCCTATCTTCGTGTATGGATTTTTAGTTCAAGTCTAATTATTTAATCAAATATCAGAATGTTAGTGCTTCAAGCCTTTCTGTCTTAACATGTGTGAGTATATTATAATCCCAGATACCTGTTATGTAATTATAGGAAACTAAGAAGTTCACTTTGGAAACACAACCATGATTTTATTTATAGATTTAGAAAGATGGACAGAAATATAAGTCATTAATATATTACTTGCTCCCCACTGTGGCTAACAGCTAATATTCATTCTTTGGGCATAATATATAAAAACTAAAGATATGTATGCTGAGAAATGAAGGTATAGAGACATGCTACTTATAATATAAAATGTTTTATTTATACAGGCCATAATTTTTGAAACAATTGGAGTCTTGAAGATAGCTAGCTGTTTGCCAAATTAAGATAGTTGTGAGTTGAATTACATTTTCTAAAAATATCTGTTCCAGGACTAACCCCCTGTACCTGTGAACATAATCTTATAGGGTCTTTGCAGATGAAATCAAGTTAAGGTGAAGTCATATTAAGTGAGGGTAGAACCCAAACCAAAGACTGATGTCCTTATAAGAAGGGACAAGTTTAGACACAGACACACACAGCATGACATGTGACACAGAAACTGAGATGGAAGTGATGCATCTACAAGACAAAGAAAGCTAAGGATAGCTGGCAACCACGAGAAGCAAGAAGCGAGGCATGAAACAGATTCTCCCTCAAAGTTCCTAGAAGGAGCCAACCCCGCTGGCACCTTAATGTTGGACTTTTAGGCTCCAGAATTATGAGACAATTAATTTCTGTTGTTTTAAACCATGCAAATTTGTGGTAATTTGTACGGCAGCCCTAGCACACGAATACAGATGGAACATGGAAGAACATAGTAGACAGAAGATTCAGCAGAGTAATGACCTGGGTTGTGAAACAGCCTGGACAGCTTTTTATGGAAGATACTCAGGAATATCCCATAGGTGGGGTTGTAGACTCCTAGCTCTGCCATTAATAGGCTATACAGTGTGTGCTGTTCTTAGGCAAGGTACAGCTAGACCTTCCAAAATATTAGCTGTATACCTACAATAAGGAAGAATATTTTAGTTGTGAGAAAGCACTATTATTCATGCTTGCATTATAAATCTCTCTAAAAATTAGGAAGAATGTGTCCTGTTATATTCCAAATACCAAAAACAAACAAATAGTAATACAAATAAATTGTAGTTGCCTTATGAAAATTAATAAAAGGAAACCTTCCCCCTGCTTCCCTTGGTGGAACATGAACGCTGACTTGGATGTAGGCTGATGGTAAATCCCTCTGTATCTGTCTCTTGCCAAGGAATTCATATAGCCTTGGGACCTGGGATGATTGGATTGAGTGGGAGGCCAATGAGTGCGCCCCAGGGAGAAGTTCAATGCTAGAAGGATGATAAGCTGCTTTCTAAGGAGAGTGGTTCTGCTTTGATGAGTGCGATGTGTCCTGCAATCGAGCACCAGACATTCTTCTGAGCCCATGCAGGGCTCAACTCTCCTCTAAATAAGGATTGAAGAAATATTTAAAGAGTATTTGCTTTGAAGTGAAATCAGTTTACTAGTATTCAGCTTTACTAGGGAAAGGTTGGTGATGGTCGGTGGGGACAGACAGGCACTTGCCTGCTTCCATCTGTCCTTCATGGAGCCCCTCTTAGTGTAATGATAATAACAGCTATCATAAAAAGAGCTCTTCTTATGTGTCAGGCATAGGGCTAAGTAATTGATGAGCAAGATTAGTTTTGATCTTCAAATCAACCCTAGGAGATATATATTATTATTATTCCATATGACAGAGGGAAAATGCTGTTTGAGGGCTAAGAAACATGCCCAAAGTCACTTGACCATATAAACGATGGAGCCAAAGTTGACAGCCAAACTTCAAAGCACCACTAGCTTTTTTTGGGGGGCGGGGGTGACTTAATTAGGAGAGTGATGATGAAGGACCACACAAAATAGGAGAATGGCATCAGATCTTAGACAGCTTGGATGTCCCAATAAAGACTTTGGACCTTATAAATAATAGAACCTGCCTGGCTGGCATGGCTCAGTGGTTGAGCATTGAACTATGAACCAGGAGGTCGTGGTATGATTCCCAGTCAGGGCATATGCCTGGAGTGTGGGCTGGATTCCCCAGTGTGGGGCATGCAGGGGGACAGCCAATCAGTGATGCTCTCTCCTCATTGATGTTTCTATCTCTCTCCTCTCTCTCTTCCTCTCTTTTTTCGAAAACGTAATTCAACTCACAGCAATCTTAATCTGGCAAACACCTAGCTATCTTCAAGACTCAGACTGTCAACATTGCTTTAATCACACTGTTGTGGAAAGAGCCTTTACACAATATCATATCATTTCACCAGGTTTCTCACGTGCCTGTTTGTACATTCAACAAGCACTGAAAACCTACCATGTGCTAGGCAATGGGTGCTGCAGGAATTTAATGCTTGTGGTACAAGAGCTCTACAGATCCACACGGTTTCATTCCATGCCTATTTTACTATTCTACAATGTTTTCATAAATATTAACAACTCCCTTACATGGCCTCCTTTGGATTTGCAGACAGTGAAACCAAAGCAATGACAGGAACCCAGAAGTGAAATATTCACTCAGTGTAACCCTGGGCTAAAATAGTTCTATCATGCTACTTTTTTTGCTTCATAGCTGAATACAAATTTTCTTTACAGCATGTTTATTTGTACAATCAGCTTATTTCTGATTATACAAATAATATGGTGAGTGTGAATCCACAGGAAAATAAAAAATACATTTAAAATTTAAAGTCACATAAACAAAACACTCAGAAAAATTTCCATTAGTATTTTCAATTATATATACATATATTTATTAATGCTTATGTATATATTTAACAGAGTTGATATTATACTGCAAAAACAATTTTGCGTTGTTTTTCTTCCTTAACATTCTATTAAAAGTATTTTCTATTTCAAAAAAATTAGTAAACATAATTTTTACATGATTTCTATTGCACTATTCTATTATTATTTATTTAACCAACCCTCTACTATTGGACATTTAAATAATTTTGGGATTTTAGCTATTATAAGTAATATTACAATGCCTATTTTTATTAAAATGTCTATAACAGCTCAATTCATAATATTTAAAAAACTAAAATTAACCCAATGCCTAACCACAGAAAAGTAGATAAACAAATTGTATATTCACACAATATAAATTTACACATATTGTATATTCACACAATAGAATAGTATTCAGCAATATAAAGAAACAAACTCAATAAACAAAACACACAGATGAATCTCAAAAACATTATGTTGAGTGAAAGATACCAGACACAAAAGAGAGCATGCTATACAGTTCCATTCATATGAAGTTCTAGACTGGATTAAATGGAACTATAGCAGTAGACATTAGAACAGGAGGTGTAGAT
The DNA here is from genome assembly GCF_000412655.1 of Myotis brandtii. Taxonomy (NCBI): domain Eukaryota; kingdom Metazoa; phylum Chordata; class Mammalia; order Chiroptera; family Vespertilionidae; genus Myotis; species Myotis brandtii. The sequence continues at coordinate 1,627,807 of NW_005369442.1, read as the reverse complement.
GGAGAGGAAAACATGTACCATAAACATATGCTAGGGTGTGGAGGACAAAATATAGAGTTTGGGTTTTATTCCATGTGGGAAGCTTTGGTTAGTCTTGTCCTTTGTGTGTATATACTAGTCATCATGGGTGAAGGACTCATGGGTAGAACCCGCAAAATTTCTGGATTCCCCCTCCACACAGCTGTCTCTTTTCTGTTGCCCTCTTGTTATGGAATGAATATTTGTATCCCCTTAAAATTCATATGTTGAAACCCTTATCCCCAAAATGATGGTTTTGGAGGTTGGGCTTTGGGGAGGTAATTAGATTTGGATGAGGGTGTGAGGGTGGGCTCCCATGGTGAGATTAGTGTCCTTATAAGAAAAAGAAGAAAGACCAGAGCACTCTGTCTCCACCATGAGTGGAGGACACAGAGAGAAGGCAGCGTCTGCAAGCCAGGAAGAAGGCACTCACTGGGCAATTGAAATGTCTGGCCCTTTAATCTTAAATTTCCCAGCTCCCATACTGTGAGAAATACATTCTTGTTGATTAACCACTCAATCTATGGTATTTTATTCTGACAGCCTGAGCTGACTAAGATACCTGCCTTGCAGGTAATTGCTGTTGACTTTAAACAAATAGCCAGATATTTTCCCAGCAAAATGAGTTTATTTAGGAACAACGAAGAATTGCAATTCGGGATATGCAGTTGGTCTAATGGCAAACCACGCTTAAGTCCAGAAAAACAACGGGACACTCTTTGTTTATAGTCCATTGGAGGAAACTGAAAGTTCAAAGAATGGTGACTTTTCATTGGCCGAGTTATGGCAAGGAGGAATCTTCTCCCTTCTGCTGAGGAAGTAAAGTGGTATCACTTCCTGTCAGAGATGTGAGATAAGTCCTGTGGGGGCTATAGGGTGAGATGAGTGACACATATGAGAGGATTCTCTCTTCCAGCCTCCCGAGTCCATTTTAAATGAGGTTTCTGTTTATTAATTTCTCCATTGTTAACCATAGCCAATATTTAAAAATTAGGACTACAATGCTGTCTTTAGCAGCACATATACTAAAAATAAATAAGGACTACAAATTTACAATTAAATAAATTATACTAACAAGATTAAGTACTCAAAGCCCATCACTTCCAAATTATTTTACTGCATTTTACTATTATGTGTGCTCTTGAGGTTACATACATCTATTATGCTGCATGATAGAAATCCTATATAATAAAAAGCTAATATGCAAATTGACCAAACAGCAGAACAACCAGACGAGAACTGACCACCAAGGGGCAGACACTCAACACAGGGGATGCCCACTGGCGAACAGTGCACTCCCACAGGGGGAGCACTGCTCAGCCAGAAGCCCTGAACTGGTCTCATGGCTGGTGAGCTCAGAGGTGGTGGAGGGAGCCTCTCCTGCCTCTGTGGCAGTGCTAAGGATGTCCCACTGATGGCAGGTCCCCTCCCTGCGGGAAGCGGGCCTAAGCCATCAGTTGGACATCCCCCGAGGGCTCTGGGACTGCAAGAGGGCTCAGGCCAGAATGAGGGACCCCCGAGTACATGAATCTCATGCACTGGGCCTCTAGTCCTATATAAAATGTGCTACTCTGCATCTCTTCCCAATTCCACACTCACTGACTTCACATTGGTAGCTTGAAATTGGTCACCACAGAAGGACTTACCCCTTAGTAATCACCAAATATTTTAAGTATGCTTTTTTCTTCCTGAAGAACAGGTTGTTAAACATTTACCAGGAAATACACCACTGGCCATAGCCACCTCGCCAGCCCTCACTGCATGTTGGTAACTCTGTGTACTCCTCTTGGGCCTTCAGAGCAAGGGACAGTGACAGCTTCTCACTAACATCTGGATTCTCGTTGGTTCTCTTACCGCTGAGCGCACCTCTCAAAATAGTCCTTTCATTAAACTCATGTCAGTGAAACCGTTCTGAGTATATCACCTCTTTCCTACTAGAATGATATGGGAACCATTGCCAGATGCCGGTATGTCTAAAAGTGCAATTGAGAGATGACACATACTGTAAAACTGGAATAATTCCTACATAAACAATGATTCTCTGGACAAATAAGTTTAGGAAAGACAGGGTCTAACAAAATCAGAGTGTTTCTTTACTTTGGGATTTCTCAGAGACTTAATGTAGCTCATATATATTATTAATAAGTTTTATCCTTTTTTGGCCAGTTTTTTGCAAGCAATTTTCCAAGAAACACACCCTTGAAGTCATTTCAGAAGTGCAGTGTTTGGACCTGCATTGAAAATTGACCTAAAAAAGAAGATTCTTTAATAGGTCTCATAGTATGTTTTCATTTTTCAGACTAATTGAGCTGATAGCTGCTGTCATCTTTATAAATACATGCTAATATGTCTTCAGCTGTTGATATAGAAGAATAAGTCTTGTACACATAGTATAATTTTAAATGTCTGAAGATTATCCTTGCAAGGAATAGAAACCAATTTAAAGCATTTGGGATGGAAAGTGTTTTTATTTTTTTAATTTTAATTTTTTGAAAGTGTTTTTACATGTATGGTGGCTTTATGATATATGTACAGTGACTACTTAAAACATTTCTCAATATGACCTGGGGGTCAGGAGCTGTTGAATTGTCTCTACATTTAATGACTCCAAACTGTTGGTTTTATGTTTTTATGAATGTACTTTAGATATGTATTATTTCACTTTCTGTCAGGTTGTCAGCCATCATTGCTTACAATTGTCAATGTGTCTACATCTAACTTCTCTCTTGCTTCTAATCTTCTCTAACATGGGAGTACAAATATCCACGCTGGTTGGAATTATGCACACAGTCATGGGGATGCTTATTCCTTATACTCTAGTTTGATAAGTTTACCCGATAAATGGCCTCCACATAAGAAACATAATATGTCAAACTCCACACAAATTTTAAAAAAACAAAAAACTAAATTGAGTCTGTTACATTCTCATAAATATGTATAGTAAATTTTAAATGCAAAGTAGTAAACCCCAGTCAACAGAATATATTTTGTGAACATTGACCTTTGGCCTAAAGCAGTGATGGCGAACCTTTTGAGCTCGGCATGTCAGCATTTTGAAAAACCCTAACTTAACTCTGGTGCCGTGACACATATAGAAATTTTTTGATATTTGCAACCATAGTAAAACAAAGATTTATATTTTTGATATTTATTTTATATATTTAAATGCCATTTAACAAAGAAAAATCAACCAAAAAAATGAGTTTGCGTGTCACTTCTGACACGTGTGTCATAGGTTCGCCATCACTGGCCTAAAGTCTTTATTTTCACAAGATGCCTTTTTAAATTTCAGAAAACTCTTCATTATTTGGTGAAACTAAATCTATTTTTTTGTGTGAACCATTTTGTGAATTCCTTGTCAGTCAAATTAACTCTGAAGGGAAAAATAAATGTTCACTTTTTCTTGCCTCTATTTTTTTAGACTGGCTTTTCAGTCCAGGATTGAAACCATCTCTGTGGGATGACAGCTCAGAGAACCCAAACATCTGAAGGAGAAAGAACACAAAATTCACAAGAGAAACCCCCAAGAGCTCCGAAAAGGCACCGCCTGAAGCAACACACACTTATAGAAGCTTCCATTATGCATGAAGTTACTGAAGATCTTTGCAATGGCTCATGGGAGACCTATTTACATGGATTTTGTTACAGACACTAACCACATTTTGAGTCAGACAGAGTGGTGTCTGATGTTAAATAAATAACCAAGAATACCCTCATGTAAAAGCATCTCTTCCAGCCAGGAGCAGTCACTGGTGTGACTCATGACCTTGAAGCTGTGTTTGGACTTGATGGAAGATGGTCACCAGTCCAGCTCAAGAGAGGATCACAGTCATCAACTTCTAGAAAGGTGTCATTCTTTTGGTTAATGCTGAAAATATGCAGTGAGGCATAAATGTATACACACACACACACACACACACACACACACACACATGTTTAGTGTTTTTGTGTTGTTTTATTTTTATATGCTATGTTTGGGAAGAATATTAAAAGATCTTTACTTGGTTGAAGGAGATTACTTCCTTAAAATTTGATGTTTACTTTATAGCTTAAAGAAATCTAATTTTTTAAAATATGTTTTTATTGATTTCAGAGAGAAGAAGGGAGAGGGAGAAAGAGATAGAAACATCAATGATGGTAATCATTGATCCGCTGCCTCTTGCATGCCTCCTACTGGGGATCAAGCCTGCAACCAGTCATGTGCCTCTACTGGAAATGGAACTGAGACCTCCTGGTTCATGGGTCGATGCTCAACCACTAAGCCACATCAGCTAGGCTGAAAGAAATCTAATTTAAACTACCCCCCCCCCCAAAAAAAAATCAAGTTTGGGGGGTTAAGAGGGTAATAATAATTATAATGACCACTACCATTTATCGAGTTTCTTTTATGAGTGTACCAGATCCTTTATACTCATTCATAATCAGAATCCTTAGCCCCGTTTTACAGATGGGCAAACTAACAGAGAAATTAATCAATTTACCCAAGTATACACATCAGGGATTAAAACAGTAGGCACATTTGACTCATTTGCTCTTTGAATTGCTTATCAGTCCCTCTCTCTGTCACACTGGTGACATGTGGATTCAATTACCTAACACCTCAGGCCTGGATTATAGCCACAGTCCCTTACCTGACTTCCCTGTAGCTGACCCTCCCACCTACGACCTGATGACCATATTGCACCTATTCTAATCTCCCTTATGCTCAATTTGTCCTCATTAAAACCTTACCCTCTTCAGTCTGACTCTCACAAATTTCTAGGATTTGACTCCAACTACCTTGCCATCCTTATTTCCCATCACTTCCCACCTGGGCTTCAGTCATCCTAAAGCATTTGACTTCCCCATCCACCACCTTCGAAAATGGCTCTATTTTCTCTACCTACAACTGTAAACCTATTTTTGCCCCACCCTGTAAATCTTGGTTGGTTAGTTTATTCATTCTACTCTTGACAAATATTTGAGACATTGGGTTTTGATTGACCTACCAGTTTGGGACTATTACAAATAATGCTGCTAGAAACATTCTTCTATGATGTTTTCATTTTAGTAATGATTATGGTATTAAGTTGAACACGATCCAAATTGATTTCAAGATCAAGTGTAATATATAAGACTGGTGTAAATGTTTCCAATGTTGTGTTAGACATTTATCCGTATTAATAGAAATAAAAGGATTACTGAAATAGAAACCCAATGTCCAATCAAAGGGTTTTAAATACCAAGGCATATGGGAGTGAGCATGAGCCCATGCCTGAATGCCTGCGAGGTAATGATGGAAGTACAGGGAACCTCAGAGCTGTTTAAAATCCATGCTGTGCAGCAAACCCCACCTGCATGCCATTCAGTACATGTATCAAACTGAAATCCCACTCAAAGCCAAATCAGATACTATTTTAATTGCCTCCTATTCACCTCATTGGTGAGGGAGGGATTCCTCTCCTAGCGTTCCGGGGATGGCTGAACACAAAGCACCCAACGCTAACAGATGAGATGGACTGAAGCTCACTAAGCACCTATATCCACAGCCCAGAGGAGGCCGACACCACTCACCCTACAGGGCACTCAGTGAACAATCAGGGGCTGTGAAAGGCAGGCTTTGTAGTCGCAAGAGGGTGAGGTGCCCCCTGGTTCCCACAGGGAGGAGGTGTGAATATGATTGATTATTTGAGTAACTCCACAGGCTGGCAGGGAGCTGAAACCATTACTCAGGGACAAGCAGGACCTGTGCCTGGTCCCCTCGATAAGGAGGGTTGTTTGGCACGGGGACCTTATTCCCAGCAGCAGAGTGGGAGGGGAACTTACAGTGAGGCCATCTGAAACCCTCCCTATTTCTCCAGAGGTGAAGGGAGCACATAATTTGGGGCCTTCCTGTTTGGCCTTACACCACATACACATAAAGAACAGGGCTTCTCCTAACTTGAGGACAGGAGTCAAGATGTAACCAAATTCAGCAGCATCGGACGATAGGAGATGCCTCCTTTGGAGACCTCAGAGAAGAGCTTTTTGAAGGTAATTTAAATTAAAAAAATTTTTTTTAGTACTTTACATTCTTGCCCTTCAAGGTCTATCTAAATGACTAGCTATCAGCCCTCCACCCTCCCCTTTTCCCATCTAAAGGGTTCAGGTAAGTGCTACAAACACTAAAAATAACTACCTTTAAGGTCTAAGAAGAGCGAGCATAGTGTGTGCACATGGGCAGGCATGTGTGGGAGAGAATTTAATACCTATATTTTAAGTCGATTACCATGGATTTGGTACATATTCTGTGCCTTTATTACAGTGGCTTTTATTTATTTATTTTTTTACATACTATAGTACTCTTTTATGTCCTTGGCTTTGATCTTACACATTGTTGGTAAGCTTTTGAGGGTAGAAATAAAACCTTGTTCATCTTTATGTTTTCCTCGGGATCTAGAAGATATTTCTGATTTGAAAATTAATGTCATCTCAGCCTCTAGGTCAGAGCATAGTGCAGAGAGATGCTTAGTAAATGCTGTACTGTATAATGCTGGTGCTGATATCGCCTTATTACCCACAGTGTGGTCCACGGATCAGCACCATTGGCAGCAGCAGCAGCACTGGAACTTGTGAGAAATGCAGGCCCTCCTGCGGCTCCCCCAGAGCTACTGAATCAGAAGATCCTGCGGTGATTCACATTCTCATTAAGGTTGGAGAGGCACTGACATAGAAGATGACCTAGAAGACCATCATCTCAACATGTGAAATATCGCTGACATCAGGATGGCTTTCATCATGATTCAGGAAATTTACTGAAAACAAGAAAGTGCTGAGAAAGTTGATGTGTCTTTTCCTCACCCCATTTACTCCGCTCCGGTGTAATTGAAAACGAATTGAACAAGGCCCAAAGATTTCATCAGAGTGTGCACTGAATTTCTTCCTTTAAACAACAACAGCAAAAAGGCATAGAGAATGGCTTGGGTGTGGGAACCAGGAAAAGAAGGCGACATGAAGAAACTCGTGGTCCTCGTGAGTTGAGATGCAATCCTGCCTTATGATGTCCCCATGACTGGCATTCGATCCTTGCAAAGTGAGGAAATTTTGACGGACTGGCTTCTCGTTTCCACTTGCTTTCTTCTTCGTGCCTCACTTTCATTGTTTTGTTTTGATTTGCATGGTGTCTGGCTCCAAGATGTTTGGAGTCTGACTAGAAAGTCTGTGGCCAGAAATTTGCTGGGAGAACAAAATTAGATGAGAAAGAAGTAAGAAAACAAGAGCTTGGAGCCTTTCCCTTTGGGGAAGAGAGCTACTCACAGATTGCCTTTTCTTTCGCCCAAAACTTGGTTTCCCAAGGCAAGAGTGTACCTATGACTCATTTTGCTCATTATAAGGTCATTCCTTACAAAAGCACTAAATTATAGCATGAAGGTCCTGGGCAAAAAAAAAAAAGAAAAAAAAAGCACACCAAAAAACCTTGGAGATTCTAGGCTCTGGCAAGCCCTCAACTTCAGCTATTTGAGAAATAGCTATATATCTTTTTTGTCTTATTTGCATACCATCTTTACTATCACTTACTTAATACTTTTCTTTATCTACAATTTTTTAAATGTATCTTTATTGTTGAAAACGTTACAGATGTCCCTTTTTTGCCTCCCATTGACCCCCTCTACACTTCTCCCACCACCCCCCAGGCCTTCACCACACTGTTGTCCCTGTCCAAGGGTTATTCATATATGCAAATACTAGTAAGTTTTTTAGTTAATCTCTTACTTCCTTCCCCCCTCCCCAATACTTCTCTTTAAATCAACTTACTTTTACCGCTTTTACATAAATAAAGCTAAATAAATTCATGTCCATGTTTGGAGTCATTTATCAAATTTACTTTAAAAAGGGCACTTTTCATCAGCAAATGAGTGAATTAAAAAACTATGTACATCTACACAATGGAATACTATGCTCCTATAAAAAAGAAGGAACTTTTACCATTTGCAACAGCATGGATGGAACTGGAGAGCATTATGCTAAGCGAAATAAGCCAGTTGGAGAAAGATGAATATCACATGATCTCACTCATATGTGGGATATAACGATCAACATAATTTGATGAACAAGAATAGATTCATAGACAAATGGCAGGGGAAGGGAGGTGGTTAGAGAGCAACCAAAGGACTTGTACGCGTGCATATTAGCATAACCAATGGACACAGACACTGGTGCGGTGGGTGCTTGCCCGGGGTGGAAATGGCGGGGGGTGGGGGATCAATTGGGGAAAAAGGAGACATATGTAAAACTTTAGACAATAAAAAAGGGGGGCACTTTTACTAGAACCATAAATATAAACTCAGAATCACTTGTCCTAAATGAAAGAGTATAGCAAATACTCAAAATAAATGTAAACAAAAACCAAATGTCATTCAATTCCAGCTGCATGGTATTGCCTGTCAGAGGCTCTGAGCCTGAAGTCTGCTCTGTCTTTGTTCAGAAAGTGGGCTGGTCCCTGTCCCCAGGGAGCTTATGTTTCAGTGGGGAAGGGAGTCAGACAAGAACAACTAAGTGTGTAAGGTAGCGTCAGGCAGAGTTTCGAAGGAGCACACGAGACAAGACTGTGAAAAGCCTAGCTCAATGCCTGGCTCAAAGAGATGCTCAACAGTGTTTCCTACACTGTCCTCAGGCCTTTAAATATATATTTCCTGTACTCCCTAAAACAACCCTAAATATGGATATCATGATGCTCCTTTTATAGATATTAAAATTGAGGCCCTGAAATTTAATAGGAGTTAAGTAATTTGCGAAGTCCCATTGCTATTAAGTGTCAAAGTTAGTATTTGAACCCAGCTTAAGGAACCTTCTTTTGGATACGCAATTTTCCTGAGCACTCAGCTATTCACCATCACTGACATCCCCACAGACCTTAATTATGACTGTAGCACACGTGCTTGATCCATGCTTGAATTCATCTGTTTGTTCTATTGTCTTTTGTTTTCATTTTCCATGGGATCCTGTGCTATTGAGAAAGCTGGGGTATGCTTCAAGGTGTCACAGCCTTGAGCATTAGGAAGTTTGTTCTTGTTTTTAATATACTTGATAGTAAATTTCAGCTTTAATAACTTGAGAGCTACCACTATTATCCCTTCAAGTGATACTGCATTTAAGTAATGTAATTTACGCTGTTGAATAAGAAAAGAAAACAGATCTTGTGCGTCCTTGTCCTATTGGAGCATCCTTGGGCCCTGGCCTTGCTTTAGGAAGTTAGGAAGAATTGTGTGCTGAGGGCCCTGAGACGTCAGTCTTCCTGGAACACAGGGCTTAGAGTCAAAATTGAGTGGTTCCAAAATACCAACCAAACAAAAAACCCACAAATGGTTCCAAGGCAATTTGCATATCCACTCATTCATTTAATTCAGGAGTTGGCAAATCATGGCCCTCAGGCTAAATCCAGCCCTGGACCCTTTTTTGTAAATAAGTGAAGTTTTACTAGAACATAACGAAGCCCATTTGTTTTTGTATTGTCTATAGCTGCTTTCATGCCACAATGGCAGAGCTGAGTCGTTGCAGCAGAGAATTTATGTCCCACAAAGTCAAATATGTTTACCCTCTGGCTCTCTACAGAAAAAGTTTGCTAATCCTTGATGAAATTAATTGTTCGGCAAACCTGTTTTGAGCACTTACCATGAGCCGTGGGCTGTACTAGATAATGATGACACAGAGATGGATCAGAGAGATTTCTTGCCTATGAAGCTCACCGTCAAGGGCAGCATCTAGGGTTAACTGTAGGAAAAGATTTTTTTTTCTTATGAAAAAGTTAAATGAGGCTTGAGAAACAGAAAGAGGAAGGTCATTGTGGGGACAGAGTTTACAGATCACCAAGGATGTTGGGTTTACTATGGGTGATAAGGTGCTGAGGAGTCACTGAAGTACTTTAAGCAGATTTGTCAGATTTGCATTTTAGGTAGATGAAGCTTGGTGGCAGTGTGAAGGAACTGCTTCATATGTGATGTGTTTTTTATGTTATTTATTTATTTATTGTATATTTTTATTGATTTCAGAGAGGAAATGAGAGGGAGAGATAGAAACATCAATGATGAGAGAAAATCATTGATCAGTTGCCTCCTGCATGCCCCCTACTGGGTATGTGCCCTGACCTGGAATTAAACCAGGGACCCTTCAATCTGTAGGCCGATGCTCTATCCACTGAGCCAACCCAGCCAGGGCTGTGGTGTGCTTTGTAGATAACTGGCTGCAGGGAACATTGTTATTTGCACCCCTCCTCCAAACATACCCCACATTCTTGGGCATATTTGAAATACAGGACAAAGACAAGATATATGAAGAAGTTTGATTAGCATGCATGACTACATAACATTTATAGGAAGCAGAAGTGTTTGAAACACGAACAGACACTGATAATTCTTAAGTAAATAATCTAAGTCCAAACCTCTCCTCTTATACTTCGTGCCTTTTGTGGATGAGCACAATCCTACGGGTGCACTTGCTATTTTTCCACTATTCATTGGACTGATCTTAGAGTTAAGCAGGAAATCCATCTTAGGGCCCCTCATTGAACCCTTTTATTCACCTCTGTTTGCACGGGTTTTCTTTCTGTATTCTCTGCCCTCTGGGAATATATGGTCTGCCTACTACCATCTACCCAAAGCAGTCGTATTACTAAACGTGCCTGCTATCACTAGGTAAAAAAGAGTATATTCTAATTTTGGGAATTTTTATATTGTCAGAAAGTATCTTACTAACCCCATGGTTCCTCTTTAACTTAGACCACAGTCCAAGTTTACTGCCTGCCCTCTTGGATGTGTAACCCCTGTCCCAGTCCATGGCAAAATCAGAAATGAGGAGGCCAATTAAGAGTCTATTGCAATAGTCTAGATGAGAAATCCTGAGATCCTGAACTAAGGCAGAGGTCGGATGGAGAGGAGAGGTGGGACCCAAGAAATACATAAGGTATAGAGTTGACAGGACTTGGTGGGTAGTTGGACCCAAAGGATGAGAGACAACTTTTATGTTTATAACTTGAGTGCTATGAATGGTAGTATAATTCCAAGAAACAGAAAATATAGTAATAAAATCAGGTCTTAGGGGAAGATATAGTGTTAAATTCTGAATATATTCTTGGAGGCATCCATGTAAATCTAAGTGGAGATTCCAATTAGCCACATGGTCAGAATCTGGTGAAAGGTCATAGCTTGATATACAAATTTAGGATCTGTAGTTCATAGGAGGCATGCAAAATGCAAAGCTATAAAATTCTTAGGCAATAGCATAAGAAGAAAAGTCTTCATGGACCTCCCCTTTAATCCATTTGGTATGATGAATAAAGAAGAATGCCAGTGAACTCAGATAAATTGACTTCTTAGTGGCTATGGAGAAAAGAGGCTCAGAAATCTATATTCATCTGTTAGTTTGGTGTGTGTGTGTGTGTGTGTGTGTGTGTGTGTGTGCGCGCATGTGTGTGTGTGTGTTTTACCACTAGAGAACAGGTTCTAGCTGAAAATATCCCTAAGTTTGTTCCATTATGATTTTCTGGTAGAGGCTTTTTATGATATAACTTGTGCTGATGCCAGCCTGTTTGAGTGTGGAGAAGGCCAGTGGGGGTACTAAGTCTCTTGGACTGGGACAGAAAGTACCAATTATGTATAATAATAAAAGCATAATATGCTGATTAGACTGGACGTCCTTCCGGATGTCCTTCCTTCCAGACAAAGCTGCAGTGGGCAGGGGCTGAGGCATAAGTGGCAGAGGCCCGCTGCTGCGGCTGCAGTGGGCAAGGGCTGGGACCAAGGTCCTTGCATGAATTTCATGCACCGGGCCTCTACTACTTTGATAATAAGTTAACCCCCAAATCCCAGTGGCTTTACACAACAAAGGTTAATTCTTGTTCACACTTCATATCCACCTTGGGTCATTGAGGGGCTCTGTGCCACGGTTCCTCAGGGCCCTCAGGTAGACAGATGCTCCTCCACTTTGTATCTGTATCATCTGAAATATGCAGACAATTTTCCGGTCACTGTGGCAGGAAGCCTGAATAATCATGCCAGGGCCTCCCACTAACTCAGCCTACAAGGAACTAATGTCACTTCTGCTCATGTTGTTTTAGCCAGAAATAGTCAAATGGCTTTATTATACTGCAAGCAAGGTGAGAAGTACACTCTCCCAAGCTCCCAGAAGGAGAGGAGAACTGGACATGGTAATGTCTACCACATCTCCTCACAACTTCCCCTTTCTGCCAAATGACTCTATTTTAGTATCAATTGAAAAGCAAAATTCACAGAGGCACACACGACAGCACAAGTAGGGTATGTATGCTCTTGATGGCACTCTTCAGAGGGGAACTTTGGCTCAATATTTTCCCTAAGATCTCACCAGTTCCCTATTCCTCCCCTTCTTTAAGTCATTAAGCACACATTCCGCTCTGATGCTAACAGTGACTGTGTAAACATGCAGAGCCTCAAGTCCACGAGATTCTGCTTATGTAGGCTGCTACTGCTTAGGAACTCAGGCTTGGGAGGCAGTTGGGACATGGTATCTCACATTGAGTTCAATGCTATTAACTCTCCTCTCACTTCTTGGTGAGAGATAAATAAAACAAGAGTGGTCATGACTAGTGGATTACTTGTTTTAGATGGAAAGTTGGTATACGGCTTCTTTAATGGTCCGCCCCTGTGTGCCAAGATAAGAAAGTAACTTATACCACTTCTCCTTTACTAGAGGGAACAGTGGTTCTAGAACTCAAGAGTCTCATTTCCAGTTGCACTAAGCAAACAAAAACTAGAAATTCAAAAAAGTACAGACTTGTGGCCTGGAGAAAGCTATCTGGCTCCCCGAATCGGTCCCTGAAAAATGGTATTTGTCTGGCTTTGAGTTGGCCAAAGTGTGTTCCACTGAGCTTTTGTTCCCCAAGATGTTTCTGGAAAAGGTAGTTGTGGAGTTAAATATGTTTAAGGTTCTCTTCACATGATCTCCTCCTCGTAGAGGCTGTTGGTGCCAGAGACTGTGAAACGTTCCGCAAGGCACTTAGAATGAAGGAAAATGGAATTCTTTATCTCAATGACTTGAGAATGTACTTGACCAGAGAACTCTGTTCTTTTGGCATAAAACCTATAAACACGCTGTGGAAAAATGTTCTTTGGAACGCATTCTAGAAAAGGTCAACCTAGAAAAATTTACTGTGATGATCCAGGGTCCCACTTCATGACACAGCTGGAGCCGACTAGTCTTTTAGGATCAGGGTCTCTCCAATCAAGAAGGATGTAAACCTCAGATAAAATTATTTATACTTGGGACTTGCTAGGGGAGGGAGGCCACATAGGGGTGTGAGTGGGGACCTAAATAAAACAAGAGTGGCCGATATTAGTTGATGACGTGTTTTAGATGGGTATTGGGTACATGAGGCTTCTTTATACAATTCTCTGCTTTTGTGTTTGTTTGAGATTTTTCCTTAAAAAGTTGTTTTTCAGAAAGTTGATATTAAATCAGAATGCCTTATGTTTTATTTATAACTAGAGGCCCGGTGCACAAAAATTTGTGCACTGGAGGGGGGGGTCCCTCAGCCTGGCCTGTGCCCTCTAGCAGTCTGGGACCCCTCAGGGGATGTCCACTTGCCAGCGGGGAGCATGCCTAAGCTGCAGTCGGACATCCTTAGCGCTGTGCTGGCAGCCATAAGCCTGGCTTGTGCCTGAGCAGAGCTCCCCCTGTGGGAATGCACTGACCACCAGGGGGAAGCTCCTGCATTGAGCATCTGCCCCCTGGTGGTCAGCATGTATCATAGAGACCAGTCATTCCCAGTGGTACTGCTGTTAGGGTCAATTTGCATATTACCCTTTTATTATATAGGATAGAGACCTGGTGCATGGGTGGGGGCCGGCTGGTTTGCCCTGAAGG
>NW_005369442.1:1577011-1613850 GCF_000412655.1 Myotis brandtii | reverse complement strand
CCCCTGGTGACCCAAGCTCCCAGCCTCTCCTTTTTTTCTTTTTTCTTTTTTTCTGGGATTTATTTATCTTCTATAATTGAAACTTTGTCTCCTTGAGCGGCGCCGAGGCCAGCCAGGGCAGGCAGGAAGCTTGGCTTCCCCCTCACCAGGGGCAACCCAAGCCTCCTGCTTGCTCCAGCTCCGTGGCTGCCGCCATCTTGGTTGGGTTAATTTGCATACTCGCTCCTGATTGGCTGGTGGGCATGGCTTGCGGGCGTGGCTTGAGCGTAGTGGAGGGATGGTTAATTTGCATGTTTCTCTTTTATTATATAGGATTGTAGTAATAACTAGGGTAAATATATCTTGTTCCAAGGTATGTTCTAAACACTTTACATGCATTATATCACTTAATCATCATAACACCTAAATGAGGAAGACATTCATTTTGTCTTCATTTTACTGATTAAAAAAAAAAAAAAAGCTAGAGGCTCAGGATGTAGACACGTGCTGAGGGTCACCCAGCATGTGAGAAAGAAGAGGCAGAGTATGAAGCCAGGTGTCTGACTCCTGGGCCTGTACCCTTAACAAGCATGTTATCCACTTGCTGCTTGAAGGACAGCACAGCTATTCCCTAAAGGCCAGCTGTATGGGGAGCCAAATTATAACCAAGGTTGCTTGCCTCGTGTGGAGAAAGAATATACATAGAACCACAGACTCTCAGAACTGGAGTGGGCGTTTGCAATCATGCAGACAGCGTCTACACCAGGCAACCTCTATCTCTGTGTCAGCATTCTGCCCCAAGGGGCATCAACGAAAGTGTCTTCCCTTTCCCTGCCACAATAAGTGCCTTTCCAGGAGATGGACACCACATGTAGGGGACCAATGCTGCTCAAATCCAATACTGCTTAACTAATTTTAAAACCTTCTGATCCCAAAATTTCCAGAACATATTACTTGCTTATTAAGTACAGAAGCTCTTCTACTTATAAATTTTTAAATGAACTGCATCTATTTTGATTGCCATTAAAAATGGCATAGCAACCATGCCCAGCCATTTTTACCTATGAGCACTTGGTTAATTTCTGCTTAGTTTCTGAGGTGTTTCCCCAAAGATTATTAACCACATCATACCCAATGAGTATGAATGCAAAGAATAAGAGAGGACAATTATAATTTGCATTTTAAATTGAAAGTGGAGAGAAAGGGACCAATGTTACTTGTAGAGCAGCATTGTGGATTTACTAATAAATTAACACACAGTTTTCCATAAATCAAATTGTGTGTAAGGGAAATTGCTTCTATACTCCAAAGAAAGGGATATTTTCAGAGCTTTGTCATCAGCAGCAAAAATATTTTTGAGAAACACACACACACACACCAACAAACAGTATACGTGCAAGTTCCATTAAGTCAAATAATGTGTATTTGACTGGGTAGTAAAGAGTTTATTTTTGTATTAAAGTGACATATCAGCTTTTGTCTTCCAAATCCTGGTGGCATTCCCAGGAGGCTTTACCTGAGTCAAGTTTGCATTTATAAACAACAGCCTTACCAAATCAGTCATTAAAAATGAGAACTATCTGCTTATGTACATCCACTTTCAATTGCAATTTTGTTTGTGAACCAAGGAGAAAGCTAATTGCTGTATTAACTGAATTTGAATTTTTTATTGCAATAGGGCACAGAGAGCTGCAATCAAAGAGAATCAAGAATCTCCAAATGTCAGCAACTGTAACATTCTTGTCCCTGAGCCAGTCCCTCTGCAGAGGATTTGAGAATACTGTGAGTGACCAGGCCTGGGCCAAGTGCCCTGTCCTCGAGGCAGGGAAGGAGAGGGAGGGAAACTCTACCCAAACCACACAGACTAAGCACAACTATTATGACATAGGGAGGAGTTATTCTCCAAAGAAAAGGATGTTGAGAAGATAAACCATGTCTATTATGGAGCCCAAACAACAACCATCAAAAAATAGGCCCTACACATATACTATATAGTATATAGCAGATGCTCAGTGAGAAGCATAACTAAAATTCTAGAACCTATCCCGCAAACAAGCCATGTTCCTACTGCTGTTTGAGCAAAAGCATCTAAAGAAATGTTTTGATGAAAGAGGAGAATGAGAGACAGCAGGAGGATGCTTGGAATGGGGAGGTGAAGAAAAGGGGTCTTCTGATGGGGGTGGGAGGTAGAGGAGAGGAATCACACAGTCACCACTTCTCAATGTTGCTGGGAACATACTGCTTATCTTTTAGTCAGATGACAAGACTGAGTTCTTTTAAAGACTTGGCCACTTGCTGCATTTAAGCTGTTTACATGCTCACTTCTTGGTGTCACAATCAATGGCCTTGGTCGTTAAGAGGCTCGTTTGCCACAGGGCAAAGCAGAGGCCAGATAAGCAGTTTGACTATGAAGAAAGTTGGGAATATAGGACCTCTAGCCTTTCCAAGTTTGAGGACAGAGGGGATTTTGTTTCCTTTTAAAATCCACTCCCATATCCTAGGCAGGTTTCTGGAGAAGAACCTAGGCCCCACCTCCTTCCAAAAGCACAGCAAAGCATTCCTAAAAGTGCTGCTTGCAATGTAAGGCCAAGCCCTGTTTCATTTCTTCCCACGCCTTTCCGTTTGACCTCCGGTCCTTCTTTCCCTAGAGAGCAATCTGAGGTCCCCGAGGAATCGTGGCATGTCTGCCGCAGTAGTCCTCAGCCCTCGCACTCTGTCCTTAACTCTCCAGCTTAGATCTTTACCTTTTTGAATAAAATATGCTATGTAAGGTTGGCTTCTTTTTAAAAAAAAATTTATTATTTTTATTGTTTAAAGTATTATAAATAGTAGTATATATGTCTCCTTTTTCCCCCATTGACCTTCTCCCCACCGGCCTCCCCTACCTCCCAGCACATGCCCTCACCTCCACCGGTTATGCTTATATGCATGCATGTATACAAGTCCTTCGGTTGATCTCTTACCCGCCCCCCTGCCCTCCCCTGCCTTCCTGCTGTAGTTTGACAGTCTGTTCGATGCTTCATTGTCTCTGTATCTATATCTGTTTCTTGAGAGGTCCTCCTTGGAAAGCTTCAGGAATATTCTCTGTGTCCCTTGTGTGTATGTGGGTGTGTATGTGTGTGTTAACATTTTTTAAAAATTTACTTTCAATTACAGTTGCCATAACAAATATTATAGAGTGATTAGACATTTATATACCTTATAAAGTGATCACTCTGATATGTCTAGTACTCATCTGACACCATACATAGTTATTACAATATGATTGACTATATTCCCCATGCTGTACTTTACATCCTCCTGACTACTTTTGTAACTGGCAATTATAAGTAAGACAATGTTAATAAAATAAAATAAAAAAGAATGGAAACTTCTTCTCAACGGCCAAAATCCAAGTCATCTTTCTTACCTAAAACCCTGACTGTGCAAGCCCTGCGTTCCACGCTTAAATTCTTACCTTGCTCCAAGCCATTGGCTGATGGTATAAGCAACATACTTGGAAATTCAGGTCACAGCCTGACATCCTAACTGTGGGAAATGACATATTCAGTGGGATATGAATAAAATGCAGCCGTCAATGAGGTGGTATCTGTTGAGCTCCAGCTCCTGCTTTCTGGAGATTGTATTATGTGTAGATATCATTACCTCCTGCTATTATTTGCATCTTTTCCCGGTGCTTTGTCTAACACTTGGTTTCATAGGATGCCATTCACAGACTGACAGGATGGCCTCGGGAGTGGAAAGGGCTTCCTATGCAAGTTTAAAGGGCAGTGGCTGTTCATAATTAGACCTGACAGTTATTAAAGTTTGCCAGTGTGCCCTTATAGAGAAGGAGAATTATGGGGCTCCTAGTGATGGCAACATATTCCGATACCTATGGTGGGCCTGCAGCTTGGCTTTATAGAGGTTGCAATAGGAATTCAGAATCCCGGGACGACTGGGAAAAACTGTAGTTCTTTAAGTGTTTCAGATTGCTGGCAGTTAAGTTGATCATATGATCCACCTGCATAAAACATTTCACTGACTTCTCATTGCTATTAGGAAAAATAAATAAAAATAAAAACGCCCTTTACGTGCTTTATCCTTATATCATCCTGACTCCCTAAGTATTTCCCCAGCCTTATGGTGAGTTCCAGTTCAATCCTCTTGCCTGCCATATTCCACCTTCCGTGGGGCCTCTGCCTTTGCTGCTCCCCTTCCCCAGCATTCTCTTCCTTCCTCATTAACTCCTCTCACCCACATCTCAGCTCAAGGGAAGCTTCTTCAGAGAAACCTCCCTTGATATCTGAATGGACCAAATTTCCTTTAATATTTAGGTTGCCAAAGATGAGGATGTAGGATATGGAAATGGCCTTCCCCCTTCTCTAATTGGTAAACTCCTGTTTAAATGTCAAAGTTAAACTCCAATGTCTCCTGTGCTATGGAGTTGTTCCTAATTCCTCTGGGCACTCCCTCCCGGTGGTTTATGCTTAATCTTTTTTTTAAAAAAAATATTTTTTATTGATTTCCGAGAGAAAGAAAAAGGGAGAGATAGAAACATCAATGATGAGAATCATTGATCACTGTCTCCTATATGCCCCCTACTGGGGATTGAGTACAAAACCTGGGCATATTCCCTGACTGGGAATAGAACTGTGACCTCCTGGTTCATAGGTCAATGCTCAACCATCGAACCACACTGGCCAGGCTATGCTTATTCTTATCTCTTTTATATCACTGACAGATTTGTTTGGTCATTTATCTGCTCACATTTCTGTCTTTCCATTCAATGTTTGGCTCTTGAAGGTCAAGGACTTTTTGTACTCATCCTGTGTTCTTAGTCCATATTTGCTTAATAAATGTTTGTTGAATAAATTAATGAGTGAATAAGGAGAAAAAAATAGAGTGAAAGTGTAGGAGAAAACAGTAAGATACTAGTCTTTACTTATTAAAAGCTAATTGTCATATCCCTGAGTATTCACTTCTTATTTGTTTAAACCAGACACCCTTTGGACTACAGATCCAGGTATACCATGGGTAGTGGAATTCCTATCATTTTAACTATAGTTATATCTTTTTAACTATCATTTGTAGTTTAAAATACCCTCTCACTTGCTCCCACTCCCATTTGGTGATAAGATATCTTTAGCACTTCTCCACCCAACTCTCAATTCCAACCCACATAAACTTACCTCTCCTGAGTTCCAAGCAAGGTAGGAGAAAACAGTAAGATACCAATCTTTACTTATGAAAAAGCTGATTGTCATATCCCTGAGTATTCATTTCTTATTTGTTTAAACCAGACACCTTTTGGACTACAGATCCAGGTATACCATGGGTAGTGGAATTCCTATCATTTTAACTATAGTTATACCTTTTTAACTATCATTTGTAGTTTAAAATAGCCTCTCACTCGCTCCCACTCCCATTTGGTGATAAGATATCCTTAGTACTTCTCCACCCAACTCTCAATTTCAACCCACATAAACTTACCTCTCCTGAGTTCCACGCAAGGTGATTGATTCCTCATTGATATGAGCATTTAAGCTCAGCTAATTTGCTCATTGGAAAAGAGCTACAGAGGAAGTCAGTCAGGTCTCCAGACCTCTCACTCTAGTGGCGTTCTGGAAACAATGCCTTTGCTTAACCCAACAGCGTCTGAGATTGTGGCAGGCATGCAGTCATCCGTAAATGTAAGGAAATTTGACCAGATTGGCATAAACAAGGAAGAGGTTTATTGTTCTCTTGTTTAAGAAGTCGAGGCTGAGGGGCTGATAATCATGAATGTCTTCAATTGTCCATAATCCTTCTACCTTCAACCTCTATCATTCTTAGTGGCTTTCATCTTCATAATTACAAGATGGCTGCTGTATGATAACCCTTTGCATCTATATTTCAGACAGGAATAATGGGAGAGAAAAGGAAAAATCAGTGAAAGAACATGCCAGCCAAGTCTATCCCTTTATAAGCTTTCTCAAGAGTTAAACATCATGGCTTCTTTAGTCTCATTGGCTGTAACTATGTCACATGACCACCCTAGCTGCAAAGGAGGGTGGGAATTGAATAGTTTAGATAGGCATTGCTGATCAAGACAAAATCAGGATTCTTTTAGTAAGCAAAGAATAAGGAATAATGGCTACTGGGTCAAGACCTAGCAATATATTTCACAGAGTACTTATTAAACATTCTAATTAGCCAATGAAGAACTATGTTTGAATCAATAGGATCTATCATTTATCTATCAATATCTATCAATATATCTAGAGATTTTAGAAACTGGCAGCTATGGGAGCTTACAAGTCTGAAATCCATAGGGAAAGCTGGCTGGCTGGAAATTCATGTTAAGAGTTGATGTTGCGCCCTAACCGGTTTTGCTCAGTGGATAGAGCATCGGCCTGTGGACTCAAGGGTCCCAGGTTCGATTCCAGTCAAGGGCATGTACCTTGGTTGCAGGTACATCCCCAGTGGGGAGTGTGCAGGAGGCAGCTGATCGATGTTTCTCTCTCATTGATGTTTCTAACTCTCTATCACTCTCCCTTCCTTTCTGTAAAAAATCAATAAAATATATTTTTTTAAAAAAAGAGTTGATGTTGCAGTCTTGAGACCAAAATCTGCAGGGCAGGCCAGCAGGTGGGAAAGTCAGGCAGGGTTTCCATAGTGGAGTCTTTAGGCACAATTGTTTTTTACTTGGAAACCTCAGTCTTGGTTCCTACAGTTTTTGCTACTACATTCTTCAACTGATTAGATGAAGACTACCCACATAAAGAGTAATCTGCTTTACTTAAAGTCTATTGATTGTAAATGTTGATTACATCCAAAAATATCATTACAATGACGTTTCCACTTGTTTTTGACTGAATAACAGGCAGCCATGGCCTAACCAAATTAAAACATAAAATTGACATCAAGATCTAGCTCACAACCATAGCCTTGGGAATCAGAAGCTTTTCCAAGATGACTATGCTTCCCAGGGCCTTATGTTTTTAGGGTCACCTTGGACTCCTCATCACATTCTGCTGTGTGGCATGTATCCTACACCCCAGTTCAAGTCTGCCCTAAAGTTCGAACCTGCCTTTCATATACCACCATAAAAACATCACTTGCCCACAGCATTTATGGATTTTAAATATTTTCCTCAAAATTTGTTAAGTTGGGAGCTATTTTTCCATCATTTCTCATATTTCTCTTCTCTCCCTTCTCTGCAACTCTCTTTTGGACTGAGACCTATACCAAAACCTCAAATTCTTTCCCCTCAATAATGCAGACTTATTTTCCCTCTTATGATATTTAAAATCACAAATTCTCAGGTGTTCGGGATCTACACCATGGCTTTATCAACAACATATTTTTTTTCCTAACAAAGACATTATTTTCCCTAATGGAAATTTTGGTGCCATTGCTAAGATGATAATTTTTCTTTTCTTTTCTTTTTTTCCATCTTTTTATACCTAGGAGAGTGAGACCAATAAAACATTGCCCTTGAGGGAGTTCAAACTTCCCAGACAAAACAGAGTAATAAAGGCATTCAGAAAAAGAGAGAGAGAGCTCAGAAAGACATTATAGCCCAGAATTGTTGCCATGCTCTCCTGCCAACAAGGCCAAGCTCCTTAACTAGTTCCTTGCCTAGTTCTCCACTTTTCCTAGGCGGTCAACCCTTAAACTCTGTGTTCCGGTCATGTTAAACTACAGGCTATGCCTTTTTTTCTTTTGTCTATGCTCTTTGCTTATATCTATGTTGTTCTCTCTCTCTCTCTCTCTCTCTCTCATCCTGATGAATTCATCCTTCTGAGAAGTTTTCTCTAACTCCTCCAGGGAGAATGTTCTTATTGCTTCTTGTGCAATAATTCTCTCCCAAGAGGACAGGAACTTTACTACTTTCTATTCCCTTGTGCCTGCCATAGCATCAGGACCACAGCTCAGTAAATACTTGTTGAATTGAATTGAATTCAAATGAATTGGCACAAGATGTATTTCATCCTTGGAGATTTTCCACCCAAAGTCATTATAAAGCCAGGGAGAATTTCATTTCTGGGTCCTATATTTAAAACTGCTGCTATATTGCAATGCACCAAAACAGCTCTTTTTACTTTTAATGGGAAAAGCCATTTACATAGATCCCTGACAGTGTATCTGATGACCCCCTAATATTTCTGGAGACCACAGCTGTAGAGACTACTGACTGAAAAAAATCAAGTCTATTCTACGGAAGACTTCCAAATGGGAGTTATTACTCCCAAAGAAAAGTGTTGTCTTTATAACTGGTAAAACTTTTTTTTTATTATCCCTAAAACAAAACCCCAGAGGAAAAATGTCTAGGATTCCTAAGAATTACTCAGACCCCAGTTTCAGAAATGTGAAGGTCACAACTCATGAGACAGGCTTCATGACATTATAAATGCAAGACCCTGAGACGGAGGACCAGATCCTCATACCAGACAGCATTGATCTTCACTTCACAGGTACTCATTCAGCAAGGCCAAGGGCAAATCTTCATGGGAGTGTTAGCCAGCCAGCAGTCGTGAACACGCACTAGACACAGAAATTTCCACAGTGAACTGTGCTTGCAGGGCTCCACTCCCGCAGGTGAGTGGCACTCAGTAACGTTAATACAGGACCCCAGCTATCTCCCTCCCCTCAAAGATCCTCTTCACTCTTCCCTCTGGTCCTGCCATTGTGCCTGAGAAGGGAACACGGAGACCATAGAAGTGTGCCCAAGGCTTTTGACACTAAGGGAGGCTGACCCTCCCTGCTCAGAGCATCCATCCATTGTCTGCCCAGAGCATCCATCCCTTCTCCAACACAGCAAACTGCTGTCTTCCAGAGATTTAGAAAAACATTTGAAAAAAGGAAAACTACGCTTCCGATGTCAACAGGATGCACACATGTCAGTCCTCTAAAACCTCCTACCCACCAAAAGGTGGCTCGCAGCACCACCTGCCTTGGAATCACTGGGAGCTGGCTCAGAATGCAGATTCTTGGGCCCCGCTTGGGGCTTTTTCACTGCCAGCCTCAAGGAGCTGCTTCCTTAGCCAGGAGATGCTCTGCTGTCCTTCTCCTCCTCCCAAGTCCTTCCTTTCATCTGGTTCACTCTGCTAGCTCATGGAGTCCTGTTTGCTTTCTCTGGTCTCCTGCAGGCCCCTCCCTCACCACCCTTCTGGCCCCAAAGCTGTCCCCCAGGACTGTGGCAATGGGTTATTTCTGTGTGTGCACACCACTCACCTGGACGCTCAGAGATGGGCTCTGGCTGATGGGCTCCGTGATCCTAATCTGACCAGAAGACGCCTGCTGAGCGAAGGCTGGCTGCAATCCCCTGGGCTACCAGTGCTCTTTTACTCTCGAATCATTTTTTTACTCTAAGGGGCTCTTGGGTTTATACCAAACATAGAAAGCAAAGTCCAAACATTTTCTCCTTCACCAACTCTTTCTCCAGCTACAGCGCTTCCGAGGGTGCCCTGTAAGAGGGGTTGTGAAGCAACGCCTCAGCTACTTCCCTGTGTTCCGTCTGCTCTGCCTTCCTGCTCCCATTGCTCCCCAGGCTGCAGAAGCTTGCCTGCACCCTCTGCGCTTGGCATTTTGCTTTTCACCTTTTCCCCAAGTGTGTCTTTGTCCAGAATAGTGCTATGCGCTGTTCCCATGCCAGCCACTGCAGACCAGCCCCAGCCCCCTTCTTTATGGCCTTCCAAGCCCTGACCCCTACACCTGGGAGGGGACCCGATGGCAACCAACTCGGGCCCTTGGCTGGAAAACCATGTAAATAAGCAGACATATGGCCCAAGGATGGAAGTTCTATTTCGTTTTTGCTCATTGTGTACCGTTAAGAGGAAAGGATTGGCACCATGCAAAAGAATAGTATTAGTAAATCTCTAACGAGAGAAACAAAACAGTCACATGTGCAAACAGTTGTGAACTTATTACAAAGATTTCTGGGGACTCAGAGCAATGCAGGAAGTCACTTCTTTGGCATTATTGTCTATGAAGACAGTCTGGTTCCCAGAAATTCCAACAGTAGCATGTGCTTGAGCTTTCGAGAGCCATGATAATGACCTAGACCAGTGGTCGGAAAACTGCGGCTCGCGAGCCACATGCGGCTCTTTGGCCTCTTAAGCCTGGCTCTTCCTAAGTCTTAGGAGTACCCTAATTAAGTTAATAACAATGTACCTACCTATATAGTTTAAGTTTTAAAAATTTGGCTCTCAAAAGAAATTTCAATCATTGTACTGTTGATATTTGGCTCTGTGGACTAATGAGTTTGCCGACCACTGGCCTAGACTGAAGTAGCAGTACCTCATGTGTTCACCTACCATCGGTGTTTCCCCAAAGACAGGATTGAGTGGGTTAACCAGAACGTCTTGCCTCTACGGGCTGAGTTATGAACAAGCCTCAGAGCAGAGGGGCTCCCTTGGGCTCAGATCACAGATGGTTGCCTTCAGCTTGCAAGCCTGTCTTGGGCCCTATGAATGGTGACTGGTGCAGCAGGTGGGCTTCATCTACAAAGCTCATGTGACGATCTGTGGTCATTTTCACAGGGAAAACAATGGACAGGGAGGTCTTCCCCAGACGGTGGCTATGTACTTAGCTGGCATTTGTGGCCTCAGGAACTCTTCCCTCAGTCCTTCCAGAAGACTCTGCCAAGAAGAAGGGGGGCACAGGCTAGGAATATGAATGAGATGGGTTTAAGGAGGTTGCTCTGATTCTCCACCCTACACCACCACCAGCTACACCACAGATGGATGTGGCCGGACACTTGGGTTTATCATTTGTGCTAACACGACAGAAAGTCATGGACCGGGATGTTGCCACAATCCTAACCTCTATCTGCCCTTTACTTGATGTACAACTTTGGGCAATTCCTGTGACCCACCTGAAATAGGTAATGGCTGGCATTGTCATTGCTCTGAACGCTGGAGGGTTTGGGTGTATAATCCCCTAATTTCAGCTGTATACTTGTTGATTGAGTGCTTTTCATGATGGCCCTGGACCAAACATCACATGCACTGACCTGCCAGCAGGCAGGAGTTTTGTTTATACGGGACTTTAAGCTGAAATTCTCAAAATGCTCCTCACCCTCCTACCTCACCCCACCCTCAATGGCATAATTCTCCTAGAAGACAAACATCAGCTTTCCGACACAACCACTGACATGTTTGCTTATTACTTTTCTTTGTCCAGAAAATTCACCAAAATGGTCTGAGCAGGGAGCAGAGTTTTAACACTATGAGGACCTCTTTATATCTTTATATAACAAAAACAATTGACAGACCACTGCCGTTCCTCACCCTTCCCTCAAATTAATGCTGTACAGGCTTTGAGGAGTTGTTGACAGAAAATGTGTAATGTTAAAATGAATTCAGTACCCAGTTTTAATTGAATCTATGTTTTACGGATCACAGGATCTGCATACATTTCCAAAAATAGCCATGCACACCTGGGAAAGGCATATTCTTTAGCAGTTTACAGACTGAAGGTTTCACAGACCTCTCACAGAGATTTGGGATTGGAACCAATGTCAGAAAATCATTCTCTAGGGCCCCTGCTCTGCTTCGGGGATCTGTTTTTCTAATACCCAGAAGACAAGTGCACTGGCCAGGAAGGGATCAGAGGATTCAGTATGTTTCCACATTCTCTCCAATCTGAAAGATTCCCAAAAGATGAGGAAGGGAGTCAATTATTCAAGGACTAAATCAGGAATTCTGATCTTTTCTGGAGTAAGAATGAGGTATCTGACTAAAGCTACAGTTTTAGCTTATAGAGAGGAACTTAAACGGCTCACCTTTCCATCTTCAAGGACCCTCTAGATAGATCCCAGAGCCAGGTTGGGCCAAAGGTCTGTGAGCTGTGCTTTTATCTTAAAGCCATGGTGTATGGAAAGTCAGAGTCTGGAGTTTCAACTTTGCTGCTTAGAGATGTGACCTCGGGGGTCAGTGATAGTCATTAATGGTAGATGGCTGGATTATACCTTGCAGCCTTCTTGTGTTTGGGTGGGGCCATGTGACTAGTTCTAGCCAATGAATTTTGAGCAAATGAGATGGTGTCACTTGTGGGGAAGCATGGGACTTGGTTGAATGTTGGTAAGGAGGATTCTCTGAAAGGTCGGGGGCCTCTGAGGGGGCAAGGAGGATTCTCTGAAAGGTCGGGGGCCTCTGAGGGGGTCTTGCCAAAGGCTGCCGCCCCTACCTTGACTTTTCCAAACAAGTCCGATCCCCTGGGGGTGTTCTGTTAGAATCTCTATGTTTAGTCTTTAAAGACCCGACCTTGTAGAAGCATATACTTTCTCAAGGATACTTACCCTGCTGATTGTACCTAGAGGTTAATTTGAGTTCAAACTGTTGTTACAATAAAAAGCCAACAAGGCAGGCGAACAGGACTGCTTTTACTACTAAAGTAAAACAGTCCCTTAGCCCTCTCTTTCACAGAAATGTGTGTCAGAGCAATCTGTTCATCCGTCGCTCAGGGTCTGCTGGTCATCCCCGGCAGTCACTCTCAGAACCATCCCCTCTGGCGTTTGACCCATGACATTGGAGATGGTGGCTCTTCCATCAGCCTGGGTCTCCAAAGACTATGACGAGCGGAGCCTCCCTGCTGAATTATGATGGACAGGCAGTATGATGCAAAATGAACCTTTGTTGGGTGAAGCTACTGCAACTTTGGAGCCACTTGTTACTGTAGGATAACCTAACGGAACCTGACCAGGAAGACTAGTTTATACCACATGATGGTTCTATGTTTTAGGATCCCCAGTAAAACTACACTGAAAAGTCAAAATAAATATTCTTATTTGCTCTCTATCCCTCCACCTTTGCTTTGACTGTAATTGAGTTGGATTTCAGGAGTGAAGAGCTGGGGAAAGGCATCCTTGCTAGGGTTTTGTCTGTTGGCACCATTTCCTGTGCCTTCAGAATGAGTCACACAGGCAAGGCAATGAAGGGCAGGCACTCAGGAGCTCAGAAAACACAAGACTCAAGCCTTTGTGCCTTTATGGTGTCAACCTAGATCTTTCCACAGGCACGACCTCTTTTGTGCTTGATTTTAAGTGGCATTTTGAATGTTGGCCAATTTGAGTCATTGTAGGCCCACGCCCTGATCCGCCAGGAGACTATTGAATACCCTTGGGTTTGTGTTTGGACAGTTTCAATGATGTGTTTCGAACCCAGTGTTTAGCTACACACTTTAATGACAGGCAAGAAGGAATAGGGCAGTTTGGCATGTGTCAGGCTCCAAATGCAGAAATGAGGGTTCTAATGGGAACAGAGGGAGAAATAGATTTGTCCTGAACTTGGCAGCAATATCACTGTGCCAAGCTCTGCCAGCCTGATGTTTGAACACTTCCAGACCCAAGGCTTTTCTAAAAAATGGAAGAGCTCCCTGGAACCACCAATGAAAGAGGAAAACAAAAATCTCTGCATTGCAGCACCTTTTCCAAATACAAGTGTTTTGGGCATAACCTTTTGGGTGAAGACTTTTTAAAAAGCGTGACATTTTACCTTGGTCCAACTTAATTGTTTCCCCATTGCCATTTCCCTTCCTTTGATAGACATCTCATTATTAAGCATCAAATTATTAGCACAAATGCTTTCTCTGAAAACATGAAGGCAAGCATGCTTATTAATCAGAAACCAAATTTTCTATTCAGGCTCATAGTCAGGGATCTTGGAAAATGTGAATATGCTTATTTGGTTGGAGAGAGTGCGAGCAGCTTACTCCCGTGGTACTTGATCTGCCAGGATAATGATGTCCTAGGGAAGGTGTCCTGTGAGGCATAGGAGAAACTGCTGGAAGCTGGGTGGTCCTGGGGTATCCGCCAGGGAGGTCTTACAGGAATTGATGGATTCCTGCAAAGTGTGATGTGCAGAGTGCCAAGAAGGCTACATCACTTAAAAATGCTCCCACCGGTTCACCTGCGTTTCCAATGTCAGAATTTCATCTCTTCTTAAGAATTTCGTACTTTAGAAAATGTAGGATAGTTAATAAACTCCATAAACTCTGAGGTCAAGCTCCCTGGGTTTGACGCCCAGCTCTGCCACTTACTATCTGTGTGACCCTGGGGAAGTTACCCAAACTCTCTGAGCCTCAGTTTCCATATTTATAAAATGAGATAATAATTGCTCTGCCTCATAGGGTTATTGTAAAGATTAAATTGGATATGTATATAAATATGTACATATTCTCTCTCTCTCTCTCTCTCTCTCTCTCTCTCTCTCTCTCTCTCTCCATATATATATATTTCCCCCCCATAAACAGCCAAGAGTGGCTGTGAGATAGTCCGGTTGAGGAAGAATTACTTCCCGGCCTGTAAAGTTCCCTTTAACAAGGATTTGTTCTGGGGTTTCCCTTTGCTTTATAACCTTCCTCAGGTCCTGTTCAGTGCCAAACTTCCCAAACACAGTCCCAAAGACTCCTGATGTAGGCGTGGAGTGTAGGCCCGGGGAGAATGAGATGAAAACAGAGCCATCGCCTTTCTCCTGGGGGGTCCTGAGGCTGCTAAAGGAATCCCGGGCCCAGTGTGAGGTGAAACTGGTGTCAGAAGTTAATCAGTTAACTCTCTTTATGAGGCTAATTTTCTGACTCCAAATGGTAAAGTAGACAGACTTTCTTCTCTTGTTTAAAGACAACACTCTTATTTAAAGTGAAAGACCATTAAAAAGAAAATATAATTAGTCCACCTTACCCAAGACTGTTCAAAAAAACTTCTCAGAAATTGCAGGACCTAAGCTCCTCAGGTCAGCCAGTTCCCAGGCCCTTCTCTGCACCCAGCTCCCAGACAACAAAGGCTCAGAGCCTTGCTGCCCATCTCTGGCCACATAAGGGACTGTGCCTGGAAGAGGCTACTCCTACCTTTCTCCATTTGAGGTTCGAGTCACAGAATTGTGTTCCTCTCTTACAAATGGCTCTGGTCTCGGTCCCATGCAAATTGCTGAAGAAATAAAATGGAGGTTTTAAAGTTCACACAGACCTTTTTGGTGTCTGGGACAATGCAATCCCTTCCGTTCGTAACTGAACATAGACTAAGCTATCTGCCTGGCTTGCTTTGTAGGGAGCTGCTGCCTTCCCATTTTAATGAAACTTTGCTCAGACTCTCTTTGGTAATACCTATGGGCATGGACCAGGCAAGCACATCTTCTATTCTCTTCAGTTTCTTTGTTCACATCGTAAAAGTTCATGGTCATTAGCTATTGGTAATTGAAACCAGGACAACAGGCATAGAAAAAAATACATATTATAAACTTTTTAAAGAAGACTTTTTCTGGGCCTAAGTCTCTCAATGTCAATGTATCTAAGACTTGGTTCAGTTTTTGCTTTGTGATTATTTTTTTCTTTTGCTCCTATTTCAGGTTAATGGAGTCTCTGAATACCAGCCATTTAATCCTTCCTCTAAAATGGCGTTCTGTGTTTTCTTCCAACAAATTCTTGATGGGGCTGGACAGGGCAAACAGGATCTTCTCAAGGAACTGCCTGCTAAGCAGACATTTTTTGGCTGTGCAAACAAATAGGAAAATATTAGATAAACATAAATCCTTGCATTATTGGATTTTGAAGAAGTAAAGAGAAACATATATTTATTTACTAGTAATGGACCCACCCCACTGGAAAAGCCTCAGGGTGCCAATAAAACATATTATCAGGGCTATATGAGGACAAGAACCCCTCCTACCACCACCATTTTCTTTCTCTCTTCTTCCAAATCTGCAAATAAACTTTCCAATAACTTTATTATTTTCCTTGACTAACATGAGATTTCCCAGCATGCACTGCCAGAGGGCGTGCCTATTTGTCCAAATGAGGGCAACTTGCTTTTAGGATCAGTGTCCTCCAGTCCCTTCCAGAGATATCATTGGATTTGAGCTCGATGGCTATGCTAGTAAGATGTACTTATAAATTTGACCATTAATAATGTTTTGTTTCATGTTTAATTTGGAAAATTGGAGCTTTGTCTAGATTTTACAATGACATCAACCTTTGTTAAGAGAAACACCAGGTAAGGAAATAAGTATTTTACATACATTGGTTACTTCATTTAACTTTCAGGACAACCCTATGAAGCAGATATTATTACCCCCATCTTACACCTGAGAAAACTAAAGCACAGAGAAGTTAACTAATATGCTCAAGGGCACAGAGCTAGGATCTAAACCCCTATTTAGATTCTAAAGTCCAGAGTCCTAACTATTATTGTCAGACTGCTTCGTAAATTGCTACATAGCAGAGTAAATCTTACATGGTGGATTTGAAGCACATACTTGGTGAGTAAATTAAAAAGCAAACAAATAATTGGTCTTTGTAGTATTTCTATCAGGAAAGTCAATACCTGTAGTATTCAAGTGAAGCTAACTGATATAAGAAATTACCCCTAAATCCCAGTGGCTTAACACAGCAGAAATGTATTTCTCACTCATGTCATAGTGTAATATGATCAGTAAAGGTGTAGGAGGGAGGTCTGCTCTCTGCCATAATTCAAGACCCAGGCTCCTTCTAGACTGTGGCTCTGCCATTTTCAGTGCTTCTTTTCTCAAGGTTGCGCTGAGCATTGTGGTCTTTAGGCTCATGTTATCATGCAGGTGGCAGATGGCAGTTGAGAGAGTGGAGGATGGCTTTGGGAGTTTTAGGGCAAAGCCTGGAAGTGTCATGCATTCCATTGGCTATGTCACTTGGCCCCACTAACTACAAAGGAGGTTGGGAAATGTAGCTAACCTGTGTGCCCAGGAAGAATGTGAGATGGGCTTGGTGAGCACACAGCTTTGTCTCTGCCATAGACTTATATCCTTCTTTATAGATAGTAACCTACAGATTTTCACTGTATTTCCTTGACAAAATCCTTCCCTCCTACTTGAATGGAAATTTTTATTATGAGTCACTCCTTTGAGTCTGATGGCACAGATGGGAGCTTTGCACTCAGGCCAGATGTAAAATGTACAAACTCTTCCTAGGACCACCATCACTAGTTTATTGTTACCTTATTTTATTTTTTATTAGACAGATTAGATTTGTTGACAATATTAGAAAGCTCTAGACTTTGTTGGGAAATTTTAATAAGGGTAGACAGTGAAAACTCTGGATATCGAGGGTAGAGGAAACAATCTAAGCGTATGGCTTGGTGAGGGTATGCCTAGTTCAGAGATAAAATATGTGCGTGTAGTTTAGAAACTTTATAGATTGCCTATAAAGAGGCTAATTATCTTGTTCAGGGTGACAAAGACAATCAGTTTTTAAACCAGATCAGAAATGTATTCATCTTTTTATCTCAAACGTGACTCAACTGGGTGGCCTCATTTTGAGGGCGTTTCTTTTCATTGAAAAGTGGGCTTTAAGCTTATCTAAGTGACAACTGGCAACATCCTCCTCATATTTAAAATTATAGCCCATTAAAGGCAGGCTTCTGTTTACTCTCCCAAGTATCGCAGCTCTCAAATTTCTAACTTCTAATGATAGGCTGAATTATTCATAAATGGCATTTATCTTTCTTACTCCAATTATTAATCTCTAGATGCTATTGGTGGTCTCAAAGCTGTGCCATAAAAGCTTAATGCATTTTGCATAAGTGTGTCACACTCACTGGAGATGTCTTTGGCTTGACACAAAGGGGTTAAGAAATTGGATTTGAGGTAGTGCCAGACAATTAGGTAATTACAAAACACTTTTGTACATTAATCTTATAAACACTATGCTTGAAGTCATGGCTACAACTTTTGCTTTCTTAATTGTGCACTAGGATTTTCAAAGTTACCATCAAGTTCCAAGATTTAAAAATAAAATCACTTCCTATTTTTAAAGCATATTTAAATTGTGCTTTACAAAATATTGTGTGGAATCTGTGATTTTTTTCTCTCAATAACTTAGCTTTATGGATGTGAATATACTTCCATATTAATACTGACTGAGTGCTCTCTATATGCTAGGTTCTGTACTAAGCACTTTGCAAGTGCTATCCCATTTAGCTCTCTCAACCACCCTATGAAGTAGGTAATAATAAACAGCTAAGGATCAGATAGTACTTCCTATGCTCCAGGGCCTCATTTACTATCATTACAATCCTCTGAGGTTTATACTCTAAATTTTATTAAACTAAGAAACCATCAATTGTCAGGCAGTGTTACGGGCTAAATTGTGTTTCCTCCAAATTTATATTTGAAGTCTAATATCAGTACCTAAAATGAATTTTATTTGGAGGTAAAGGCTTTAAAGAGCTAATACATTGAAATCAGGTTATTAGGGGGGGTCCCCAACCCAGAAAAAGGAGATTTTGACAGGTACAGGGGGGAAAACCATGGAAGAGGGAGAAAAGAGCCATCTGCAAGCCAAGGAGAGAGAGACCTCAAATGCAATCAGCCCTGCTGACTCCTTGCTCTTGGACTTCTAATCTCCAGAACTGTGAGAAAACAAGATCTTGTTATTTAAGCCACCAGTCTATGA
Source organism: Myotis brandtii (assembly GCF_000412655.1). Taxonomy (NCBI): domain Eukaryota; kingdom Metazoa; phylum Chordata; class Mammalia; order Chiroptera; family Vespertilionidae; genus Myotis; species Myotis brandtii. The sequence goes on along the minus strand of NW_005369442.1, from coordinate 1,595,487 downwards.
TCATCATTTGTTATGACAGCCCTAGCAAATTAATAAAGGAACCGTTATTTTATATACTGCTAAGAAAAATAGCAAATTAAAATCAATTCAAAGACCAAGACTTGAATTTTTACTTTAGACTCATTGAAAGAATCCTTATTTAAACACAAAATTTTATCATATATAACTATTGCTTACATACAAAGGAAATTATAAGTGAAATACACGAGTTAAGGTATTCCTAAAACTTCTTCATGTATAGAGTATGGCTTTTTAAAATCTTTTCTACTCAAAGTCATTAAAATCTATGATTTTCCACACGCAATTATCTTCTACACCAGCAAGAGTGTTGGTGACAGAATTTCTTAGAAGAAGATTCCAAGATGTTCTTCCAGCCACAGATGCCCATCCTGCAAGTTTGGATGCTCACACTATTTAGATCCTGCTGATCTGTTTCATCTCTGTGTACACAATAACTGTCGTGTTGGTGCTGAATTACTAACATTTTGCACTCAATAATTACTTATACAATGAATGGAAAGAAGGAGGAATCTAAAATGGGAGAATGGCCAAGGCTAGGGGAAGCCTTTGAATCAGGAGAGAGGAAGGACATCACTCTCAACCAATAGAAACAGTCTGCCCCACAATTTTAGCACTGACTGTCTCAATAGTCCTCCATCTGCTTGTCAGCATATGAATCTGCCAGTCTTTCCTGTCAGGGAACAGAGGTATATTCTGTGTCACTGAGGTATGTGGGGTACTCAGGGCTGAACTTACCTGAGTTATCCCAACTGAACCTAACAAGAACATCATATGGAGGAGAGGAAGGGGGAGGGGGGCATTTGACCAGGTCTTGTGTGCACAAAGAGCCGCAAATTAAAATTTGGGAAAATTTTTAATATTTAGAATACTCTAGTTACCCCAAAATATAGATATGACCCAGGTCTTCCCTGATTTTCTGAAAGGCCCTTATCCTAAACTTATAATTCTGTCCAATTTCACAACAGACATTAACAGAATCATTACTGTGGTTTGTGCTACTTAGCAGAGTGGGTGTGCTTTAGATGCCTAGGGGAGTCATGAATGGTCTTTTGCCTCAGAGAGCCCACTGTCTACCAGGGGTAAGAAACCTGTAAACTTGCGATTGCTCTGGTGTGATGAGTGGTTTGCTGGAGCTTCACAGAGGAGGAAATTATGAAATCTGATTTGGAGTTGGGACCTAGTCAGAAAAATTTCAGGTATAAAGAGAGGAGGCAACAGCCTGTGGCTTGAAGGAAGAATAGATGATTTGGTGTCCAGATATAGGAGGAGAATTCCTTACACAATAAGCAGTAAAAACAGGTCAGTGTGAACATAACATTAGGACATGGAGTGCATGCAGTGGGAATGCAGGACAAGTCATGGGAAAGGCAGTGGGAGGGCCTTGCATCCCAGTGTTTCTTAGTACTGGTGCACATTAGAATCACTGGGACACTTTAAAAAATACAGATGCTTGTGCCCCAGTACAGACCAATGAAATTAGATTAGAATCTCTAGAGGTGAGATTCTAATGGGAAGCAGTGGTTAGGAATCACTTGATATGAATGGACTTTGTCTTGAAGCCAGGTGTTCTGAACCATCTGGTCTACCCTTCAAACCTGGAAAAAGGGACTTATTCCCAGCATGATAGTAATGTTTCTCAGGGGTACACACCACTCAGGAAGCATCATCATTTTGAAAAAGGGAGTCCTGAACAATTAATTTGAAAAAGCTCCCATCCCCCTAGATCAGCGGTTCGCAACCTGTGGGTCGCAACCCCTTTGGGGGTCGAACGACCCTTTCACAGGGGTTGCCTAAGACCATTGGAAAACACATATATAATTACATATTGTTTTTGTGATTAATCACTATGCTTTAATTATGTTCAATTTGTAACAATGAAAATATACACTGCATATCAGATATTTACATTACGATTCATAACAGTAGCAAAATTACAGTTATGAAGTAGCAACGAAAATAATTTTATGGTTGGGGGTCACCACAACATGAGGAACTGTATTAAAGGGTCGCAGCATTAGGAAGGTTGAGAACCACTGCCCTAGATGATTATATTATGACTAAGCTTATGTGACAGAAGACATCTAGCCAGTTTTTTTTACTTTCACATTACCTGAATAGTAGGTGATAGAGATTGGTATTGTCCAGAGGACCAGTTGAAATTTCATCTTTTGTCTAAATAATCTGGCACCATTTGGAAGCAGAGGCATTGACCAACTGTATCATGAAGAACAGGACTATTGCTCAGCCATGACCTTGGCAGTCACCACATGACTTTGGTTTTGTCTCAATCAGTTGCCACCTCTTGGGATTGTAAATATTGACACTCACCCTCAGAAAAATCAATACCTGCTTATTAGCCTCCAATTTCATGTATCGATGTGCAGATCTGAGGGCCTCGGGTGAATATGAGATGACTTTAGCATTTGAGAATGCTGCCTGGGAGCTGGAAGGCCTGCAGATTTGCATTTCCCTCGGCAATTCTTGGCTTTGTGACTGACTTCTCTCGCTATTATCTCTGCAGTGTAGCTCTATGCAAAATGTTAGTCGAAACAGTTTGGAAGCAAGCAGACAAGAAAAGAGAATCTGCTCTCTCAGAGCTCAAGATTAACTTCCTTAAATTTGATAGAGTAAATTATCTGAAATAACTCTGAATTTTTTTTTAATTAACCCTTTGGCCCTGCAGGTGTGGCTCAGTGGTTGAGCATCAACCCATGAAACAGGAGGTCATGGTTTGATTCCTGGTCAGGGCACATGCCCAGGTTGCAGGCTCACTTCCCAAAAGGGGATGTGCAAGAGGCAACCGATCAATGATTCTCTCTCATCATTGATGTTTCTACCTCTCCCTTCCTCTCTCTGAAATCAATAAAAACATATATTTTTAAAAAATTAACCCTTTGATTGAAAATGTGTTTTGAATGGAGCTCCCACATATCTGTGCTTACATAGAGGGAACAGGGTACCCTGCTTTCCATCCCCAGGCTCAAGTCAAGTGCCAAGTTCATCAGACAACAAGGGAGTGTTTCCAGTAATATCATCATCCAGATATACTTGCCATACACAATCCATCTGGCAAGTTTATTTTCCTGTAGGAATGACTGATGTTTTTATGACAACTGTGTCTACATAATTCCCAAAACATCCAGGCTGTTCAGTCAACTCTGTCAGGCAAGGAATGATGGATGAAAGTGATCTGGTTATTTTGGTCAAATGAACACAGGTGTTGATCTGCTTTTGGTTTCATAAACTTGAACAAGGTACCTATGTGGTGATAAACCACCTAACTCCAGCTCACTCACCTATGAGAACGCTTTGAACAAGTAGGAAGAGCATTTTATCTAAAAAATTACTGACAAACCTCTGAGCCTTCACTCTAGAACAGTGGTTCTCAACCTTCTAATGCCGCCACCCTTTAATACAGTTCCTCATGTTGTGGTGACCCCCAACCATAAAATTATTTTCGGTGCTACTTCATAACTGTAATTTTGCTACTCTTATGAATCGTAATGTAAATATCTGATATGCAGTGTATATTTTCATTGTTACAAATTGAACATAATTAAAGCATAGTGATTAATCACAAAAACAATATGTAATTATATATGTGTTTTCCGATGGTCTTAGGCAACCCCTGTGAAAGGGTCGTTCGACCCCCAAAAGGGTTGCGACCCACAGGTTGAGAACCGCTGCTCTAGACGTTCCAACATTGGTGCTCCCCTAGGCAAAGCTGGCAAAGGTGTGGTGGCGACAGATAGAAGAAAGCCCTTCACTAACATCCCTCCTTGGTTGAAAATCCTGCAAGACCAGCACTGTCTCAGCGTGAAGCCTGAGTTAGCCAGCTCAGGACACAGAGCAGGATGCGAAGAGGGCTGTGCTCAGGGAAGCTTGCTGCAGCTGCAACTTGGCCCTGACTTTCACCCAGGTACTCTGCCTTGACGATCAAAATTTGCCAACTCCTTAAACCGAGCTCACCTTGTGTTTTTTGTCTACACGTAAGTTAGGACTTTTGATATTCCAAACATTTTTAAATAAGGTAGCTATCCGTGTTTTTAAAATTACAGAAATTATTAAGTTCTCATTATAGAAACTTTGGAGAACGTAAACCCTACAAAGAAAAATACAAGTGCTCCTAGGCCCATAGTGAAAGGCAACCACTCTTTCTATTTTGGCCTGTTTGTTGTTATTCTTTAATGTGTGTGTGTCCACACATGTGCATGCATGTGTGTATGTATATATTCCAACTTTAAAAGGGCAAAATAAAACAAAGTTTGCACCCATACTAAAGGCATGGTGGGTGATGACCAACTGCACGTATTTGCAGATAGACCAGGGACTACCAGGGGCCTTGCCTGGGCCTTGTGATGCTGCTCAGAAGGCCGTTATATTTCTAATTTACAGTTTGGCTGTACCAGGCAGCTCGGTGATAAGCACAGCTTGTTTATTTCTTTGATGGATGCCAGGTGGATTGTGGTCAGACAATCTTCCTTGAGCAGCATTGGCACTTTGAGCCCATGGAGCCAGCGTGAGGCCCTTTCCCCTGGGCAAAATGCAGGTCACACGATGGGCACCCACAGCAATAGGATAGTCAGAGTGGCAGCAGGCACCAGGAAAGTGGACAAAGGAGCACTTAGGCAGAGAGAAAAGAGGAAGAATACTAGGAGCCCAGGAGATGCAGTCACCGAGGTGGCAGGTCAGGCCGAGCAGCTTTTCTGTTACAGGTTTGCTCCAAGAAACCCAGCTTTCCAAAGAACTTCTATGCAAATATGCATAACCCATAGGCACAGACAATAGTGTAGTAAAGGCCTGGGAAGTGGGTGGGAGCAGGATGAAGGGGGTCAATGCGGGGGGGGAACATCTGTAATATTTTCAACAATAAAGATAAATTTAAAAAAAGAAGAAACTGAGCTTTGGTGCATCTTTTCATTACACGACCTGTATTGCTTCCAGGTATGAGTGCAGCCAATTTGCTGAGTTTTGACATTTCTTTTCTCCTCTCTGAGAGCTGTCAGCTTGAAGGCAGTATCCTCTTATAGGAGAGTTTGGTGTCGGCTGCAAAATTAAAAAAAATAATAATCCCAAATAAGAGAGTATAGTGGCCAAAATATTTCTTGATGCTGGTGGAAGGTTATGTGTGTTTCTGTCCTCCCTCCCAGCTGGAGTTGAGAAGGGGCAGGGCCTTGAGGGCATGGAAGGACAGAGGCAGTGATTTGGGAAGGTATACCTTCTTCTGGAAGATATATGAGGCCCTTGTTGAAGCCAGTGAAGCACACTGTGTTGTCTGGAATTTTCTTAGGGTTGGACGGGGCTGTCAAGAGGAGGAATGGGCTGGACCACAGCTTAGTCATCTGTTTCTCCACAGCTTTTCCAGGTTGTGGGCTGGAATTTGACATGGTGTTTTTCTTTTCAATTAGGGTTGTAATTTTTAAAAGCTAATGATTTAGGTCTCCCTATCCAATTAAGAGCAATGGTGCCATGGAATTGGTGGTGAGCTTTGCTCCCAAAAAGCCCTGTAGAGGATGAGCCATGCCCTGAGAAGCCAGAGGAGGGACGGAAACTCAGTACCCATTGCTCTAGGGAACTATGTCTCAGCAAGGGTGGGACACATTTCATAAGGTTCCCAGGGGCAAATGCTAGGCCTGAATGGCAGATGAGTTCAGATACACTGGAATAGAGATCCAGGCAGAGCTCAGTCAACCAGCCTAGGGCAGATGTTCCCAACTTCCTTGAGTACTGTATATGCATTTCCTTTTTAAACTCCAGAATCATTCAGACACCTATAGTAGAGTGTGAGTAGCTATTGACTGAGAAAAATGAAAGGTGTTTCAAATTTAATTAAACATGTTTAAGAGCATATTACTTGACAATCAAGTAGTTAAAACCAAGTTGGAAAGGAACTATCACAGGGATTTCTATAGCCAGATAAATACTCAACATACACCCCTTATGTCAGTTTATCCCGCCTCTCTGTCGTGTACCCTGTCCACGTGGAAATGGCAGCCAGGATGCACCCCTTCACTCCCTCAGGAATTCGAGAGTCTTGATGTGTTCCCACAGGATGTCAATGGTGTGATGATCTGAGGATTTGTGTGGCCACTGTTTCAAAATTAAGTCAATATTTAAACAGAAAGCCTTACCCAATGGCCTGGAATACATCCATGAAAGAACTTCTGGACTGTACAGTGGAAGTGAAGAAAATGAGGTTTCCAAGGACTTCCTGAAGCTGTGGGAAAAACAGATTAATATATCCTGATTTATGACTCCTGACATTATGTTCTACACACACACACACACACACACACACACACTTGCACACTGACACAGTGGCCCATAGCCCCATGTTTATGACATATCACAAAAGGTATTAACTGTTGGGAAACCCCTTACATGTTCAATCACCACATGTTGGTCTTTGGTGCCCCATATATGGATGCTATGGAAATTAACACTTTTGGTTAAATGAAGGTGGCTTTATCACTGGATTTGAGACAACCTGCAAAGTCAACTTCATCTTCCATGTGAGTCTGAATACAGCAGTTGAAGTTTTATAATTTTACTGTATCTGTTCCACCAGAGCCTGCAGAGGGTGCAAGAAGGTTTCATCTTCCATCGTTTAAGGAGAAGATGCCAAATCATGGTCTGAGGGATACAATGTTCTCAGCCAGCCCTCTTTGTAGATATTTGGGGGCTGTACTGAATGTGACACAAAAATTAATCAGTTTTCTTAAGACATGTGAAATCAAAGAAAAGTCCCAAGTTGATGCCTACTACATATTTACTAGTTGTTGAATAACACACTGCTTCCCAACATGCTTAATTCTTTTTGAACTAACCTGTACAGAAACTCTATATATAGTAATAAAAGTACAAGTATTCACTAATACTTTTGAATTAATTTTCATTTTTCCTAATCACCAAAGCATCTAAACACATCATAAAAGAGTCAGACACATGTATGTGTCATGCCACAATAATTTTTCACTTTATAAGGTGGCATGCTTTATTATTATTTAGAAAAGTCCTGTAAAGTAGGTACCATGATTCCCATTTTATAATGAGGAAACTGAGGCTCAAAGAGACAAAGACACTTGATTAAGGCCTTGCAAAGAGAAGGTAGAACTGGGATTCCAGCTCAGGCCTGGCTAAGTCCCCAGCCCTAGCTTTCAGTCCTAAATTATGTTGACTTCTCAAATAAGGGAAAACCTCTACCTAAAAAAAATATTATTGTTCTATTATTCTCTTTTCTTGGTATGTAAAAGTAAAGATTTTAAATCTTTAATTTTGTTTGTTGTATTAGGTTGAAGTGTGTGAAATTGATGATATTAGACCATCTTTGACCTATAATTCAACCTAATAGTTTCCTTCTATGCAGGAAGGAAAGAAAGAAAGAAGGAGAAAATTAAATGCAGGAAAATAGAGAGCAATAGGCAAAGTGAGCAGAAAGGAAGGAAGGAAACAAGGGAAGGAAGAGGTATAAGAAGAAATTAGAAATTACTAGCAAAGCTGTCACTCTCCTAAATTCTGATGTCTTGCAGCCTCTCCCCTCACAATCTTGGCTTTTATTGTCCATTGCTTTTGATCAGGATTTTCACAGTCACCAGACTCCTTGAGTAATCAACAGACACCAACTGTATCATATTGTCTTTCATTCTTTATTTTTTTAAACAAGGATTGTGCAGATTTCTAGCCACCACCCTGAGGGGATGAGAAGAAAGAAAAGATCAGCAGAACAAAGTCATGCATTTACTAGGAGCATATAAATACAACTTTCTCTTCCCAGGGGGGAAAACACTGGACCAACACAAAATACCATCAATGTATGAGTTTACAGAAATGTAAAGTTAGCACGCATTGAAGTTTCAGATCAGAAATATGGCCTCAATGTTGAAAGAAGAGAGATTGAAAAAAAAAAGAAAGAAATCTTTGTTATTGAATAATTAGCTTGGAGATGATATGAAGTGTTTTCTAAATGAATCCATTTATGGGAAGAAATGCAAACATTTGAACAATTTAATGAACACATATGAATAACAAATGATAAAGCCGGTGAGCAGTTGAAGTCTTAGAATTGAAGTCTTTAAAGGACAAATGTGCTCACCATCTCTGGAATCTAAATATGTTCAACAAGAGCTGGTAGGAGAGAAATGTTCTCTGAAATGATTATGATGACATGGCTGTTACCCAACACCATCAGCTTGTGCACTGGCTCCAGCCCAACGTGACATGGAAAAAAGAGGACTTTCTTCTCTTATGAATGTTACCAATTAAACTGGATCCGAATGGCAAGCCCAGGAGCCAGAACCCTGTTTTGTCTTCCCAGATGGCACTCCCTTGGACAGCATGGCCTCTTTGGCTCTCTTTGGCTGCCCACAGAGGAGGACAATGGTGAGACCTGCTCCAGGGCACAATGCTGGCTACCTCTGTGCCAAGGCCCATTGTTAAAAATGTCTTTGTAAAGAGGGAGTTGCCAGCAGACATCTTCCCACAGCACATGGCCACTTTTGTGATCTTTGGCATTCTCCAAAGGAAATGACCTGAAAAGATCAAGGGTATTACGTTATTGCCGCTATCACGTTTAATTACTATTACTTAAGATTTTATTCATTTACTAGGGATGCCATAACAAAGTCACACAAAGTGGGTACCACAAACATAGCCACAGACTGGGCGGCTTAAATAACAGAAATGTATTTTCTCAAAGTTCTTAGGCTGGAAGTCCAAGACCTAGGTGTCAGTCGTGTTGGTTTCTCCCAAGGCCTCTCTTTGGTTGGTAGATGGCTATTTCTCCATGTCCTCACATGGCCCAAACATCCCTGGTGTCTCTCTTTGTGTCTAAATGTCCTCTTCTTATACGGATACCAATCATATTTAAGTAGTAGCTACACTAAAGCCCTCCTTTGAACTTAATTTTCTCTTTAAAGACCCTATCTCCAAATACGGTCTCTCTCTGAGGTACTGGGGGTAAGGCTTAAACTTATAAATTTTGGAGAGGTACGATTCAACCCATGGTAAAGACCTGTGAGGCTATTTTTGAATTGGAATTGTACTATTTTGTTCTTAATTGAAATTTAGTTTGAGACTGCTCTAACTCTGTCTCTGTGGTTTTGAAAATGTGGAGTTAGACATTTATACCAGCTTTCCTTTGCTCTTCTATCTTTTTTCTTTCTTCCCTTTCCAATCTCTCCACAGTCTTTATGTTTTAGGTATGTCTCATGTGAATAGCATGTAGCTGGAATTTTAAAAACCTCTAATCTGAAAATTTGTGTCAGTTAAATGTGGAGTTGCGTCTACTCACTTTATTGTGATTATTGACATATTTAGTTACATGGGCCACACTTAGTCCATTAGTCACCTTAGGTTGAGTTATGTTTTGGGAATATACAGCTTTAGGATTCCATTCTGTTTAGGATCCCACATTCTTCATCTTAAGCCATGAGTTCATTGGGTGCCTTATTTGCCTTCCAACTTAGCACAGGCAACCATTTCCTCAATGTTTTGCCACTGCATAAGGTGGATTGTCATCTATCCAGCCTCCATTAACAGTTTCCTAGCCACCACTCCACATTCTGAAAGCCAATACTGCAATATTGCAAATTGGGGGTTGTTTGTTTGTTATGCTTACGCTAGTAGTACTTTATACCTAGGTGTTAATTTCTGTATCAATCACCTTAGGCTAAGTTATGCTATAGTAATGAACAACTCTGTAATGAAAGTGGCTTTAGAATGGATTTATTTCTTATTGATAATACATGTCCATTTCAGCTTTGGCTCTTCATTCATTTTTTAAAATATATTTTATTGATTTTTTACAGAGAGAAAGAGAGAGGGATAGAGAGTTAGAAACATCGATGAGAGAGAAACATTGATCAGCCGCCTCCTGCACACTCCCCACTGGGGATGTGCCTGCAACCAAGGTATATGCCCCTGACCAGAACCGAACCCAGGGCCCCTGAGTCCGCAGGCCAACGCCCCATCCACTGAGCCAAACCGGTCAGGGCTGGATCTTCATTCTTAGGCCCAGGCTGAAGGAGCAGTCCATTCCTCAAGCTGGCTGAGGACGAGGCAAAAGGAAAGAGAGATGATTGAACTTCATGATGGCTTTGAAACTGTCTGCTTAGAAAGTGACATATTTTAGTTGCACTGACAGTTTATTGGTTAAAAATTCACATGACCACGCCTGACATAAAAGAGTGTGAAAATACAATCCTCCCAAAGGAAGGGCACTACTAATTACATGGCCATACCTGGTGCCAGTGGGGTGTAGAGACATAATCCTCCCTCGAAGAGGGGAAGCCTATATTGGGAATAAAAATACAATCCATTGCACCTTAATTTTTTCAGCCTCAAAGACTGAAAAATGGTCATGTGATCAGCTAAACATTGAGGTTTCATTATTATGGAAGAAAGGGACAATGGATATATGGGACAGCTAGCAGTCTTCTTTTAGTGGCTACTCTAGACATTTTAACATAATCAAAATATCTTTACCTTCCACCTACAATATAAGACCTCATAACACTATAACACTTATCAACTTTTCCACAACTTAAATGCTATCTTAATATTAAGTATCATAATTATACCTTTTATATAATCACACAATTTACACATTAATTTATTATTTTATCTAGTCAAATTATATTAAATTTACCTGTTATATACTAATATCTGGAATATTTTCCCCTGAAGTGAATCTTTCAGAATTTTCTTTGGCAAAGATCTATTGGTAATAAAACTCTCAATTTTTGACTGTCTAAAAAAGAATTTTGCCTCCATTATTGAAAGATATTTTTGCTTTCTTTGAAAGTATGCCCTAATCACACTTTTTTCCTGTCTACACATTGAATATTTATTCCTGTCTTTATTCTTTTATTACTACTGTTGAGAAGTTAGCCATCTGTCTAATTGTCATCACTTGGAAGTGGCGTTTTTTCTGGCTGCTTTTAAGATCCTCTTTTTGCCCTAGGCATCCTACAGTTTTATTAGAATACTAGAGGCCCGATGCACAAAATTTGTGCACTTAGTGGGGCGTCCCTCAGCCTGGCCTGTGTCCTCTTGCAGTCCAGGAGCCCTGGGGGATGTCTGATTCACGGCTTAGTGGGCCTAAGCTGTCAGTCAGACATCCTTAGCATTGCCATGAAGGCGGGAGAGGGTCCCACCACTGCCACTGTGCTCACAGCTGTGAGCCTGGCTTCTGGTTGAGCGGAGCTCCCCCTGTGGGAGCACACTGACCACCAGGGGGCAGCTCCTGCATTGAGTATCTGCCCCCTGGTGGTCAGTGCGCATCATAGTGACCGGTCATTCCACCATTCGGTCATTTGCATATTAGTCTTTTATTATGTAGGATACGCTGCAGATGAGGCCCCTTAGAACCATAAGAAATGCAAAAAAGTCACTGTTAACTCATTCTGGAATTGCCCCCACTTAAAATCAAATTGCCCCCCCTGTGGGGCGTGTGCTGCACCTTGGGAACCAGTGGGCTTGACACTTTTCCTCTCTGAGCTTCATTTCTGAATACATGTGCATATACCATGGGAATTGTAATCTCTTCTCCGCCTACCTCACTGGGTTGTCATGAGGAGGTTCTGAGCTAATAAACCTAGAAATGTTTCATCAAGTAAGTGATGTCTAAATGGGAAGGGATTGTTATTTTTAAGCTCATGGGTACCCTCGCAGGTAGCAGGTGCTGATTAGGGGAGGAGGGCATGATTGTTTCCTGGGACTGTAGCTATGGAAACTTTGCAGAGGGTTCCACAGGCCTCGGAGGGGCGGGCTCTGGCCAGCAGTCCTGTAGCAGTGGTTGTCCCTGGAGGCGTTGGTGGGGGGCAGGGCATTAGGGGGGCACTAGAGGGGTAGTGATGCCGAAGGGGAAGTATCTGTCAAACCTTCCTGCTTAGCGCCGTTCTTTAAATTATACGTGGCTGTTTCACAGCTGTACCTGCTCAGGGTGGGGCTCCAATCTCCTGGAGCAGGGTGGGGGCTGGGCCAGGGTGGAGCCAGGTGGGTTAGGAGGGTGTTTTAGCCAAGCCCCCAGCGAGGTTCAGTGTGCTTCCGCTGCGGAGACGGCACTGCTGCTGTTGGGGGGAAGGGTCTGACGCTGGGGGGCCGCTCAGGCCTGCCTACACCTGGGTCTGGAGTTGTAGGGAGGAGAGGTGTGCCCGGCTCTAGCAGAGGGGGCCCAGCAGCAGCAGGCCCCGGGACCGGATGCCTCGGGGGTGCTGATGGTGGTCACTGGCATGCTATTGTTATGGGCGCCCCTGGTGGGGGTGGCAGGGGTGGCGGGGGAAGAGATCGGGAGTCGCAGGTGTGGGCTGAAGCTACCCCTGAGGCTGGGTCTTCTCCCCATCCGGTCAACCTCTCCTTCCCCCCTGGGGTGTGGGGGCTGGGGTAGGGTGTCCGTGCAGGGGGATTGGAAGAGCTCCCCGTGGCTGCTTCCTCTTCCTTCTTTGCAGTCTGGCCTCCTGTCAGGCGCTCTCCTCAGACCCCCGGGAACTTGACTCCAGCCGCCCGCCCCCTGCTGTGCATGCAGCCTCCTGCTGGTCTGTCAATATGCAAATTGGTCATTACTGGGACACCGTAATGGACAATTAGCATATTACCTCTTTATATGTATAGATGCCTACATGTAAATGTCCTTTCATTTATTCTCCTTGGGACTTTTTCAACTTCTTGGTTCTGATGGTTGGAATCTTTCAACAAACATTTCTGGAAAATTCTGAGTTATTTTCCCTTCAAATATGCCTCTTCCCATTTTGTTTTTTATCTCTGAAACTCTAGACAGACTCATTCTGTCTCTTTGTAATTTAACCTATCTTACATATTTCATTGTCTCTCTGTGACATCCCAAGTAGTTTAATGAGATCTATTATCTGTTTCACTAATTTACTGCTCCTCTGTGTCAAATCTTCTGTTTAATATATCCAATGAGTATTTTTAAAAATTTACCTTTATTGTTGAAAGTATTACTGATGTCCCACTTTTTCCCCCATTGACCTCCTCCTCCTCACTCGTGTCCCCTCCCTAGGCCTTCACCACACTATTGTCTGTGTCCATGGGTTATGCATATAAGCATATAATGTCTTTGGTTAATCTCTTCCTGCCACCCCCCACCTCTTCCCTCTGAGAATCATCAGTCTGTTCCATGCTTCCATGTCTCTGGATCTGTTTTGTTTGTCAGTTTCTTTTGTTCACTAGATTCCACAAGTAAGTGAGACCATGTGATATTTATCTTTCTCTGACTGGCTTATTTTGCTTAGCATAATACTTTCCAGGTCCCTTTATGCTGCCTCAAAGGGTAAGAGATCCTTCTTTTTTATAGCTGCATAGTATTCCACAGCTTTTCTATCCACTCATCTACTGATGGGCACTTGGGCTGTTTCCAGATCTTAGCTATTGTAAATAATGCTGCTATGAACATTGGGGTGCATATTTTCTTTCTGATTGGTGTTTCAGGCTTCTTATGATACATTCCTAGAAGTGGGATAAATGAATTTAGCAATGTAGGATTAAAAATTAACACACAGAAATCAATACACCAATAATGAACTCTCTGAAAGAGAATCTGAAAAACAACCCATTTTAAGATACTTAGAATAAACTTAACCAAGACGTAAAAGACCTATACTCAGAAAAGTACAGAATATTGAAAGAAGAGATAGAAGAAGATATAAAAAGTGGAAGAACACTGTGTTCATGGATTGGTTGAATTAACATCATTAAAATGTCCATACTACCCAAAGCAATCTATAGATTCAATACAATCCCTATTAAAATACCAATGGCAGATCTAGAACAAATACTCCAAAAATTTATGTGGGGAAAAAAAAGACCCTGAATAGCAGCAGCAATCTTGAGAAAGAAGAACAAAGTCGGAGGGATCGCAATATTGGAAATCAAGTTATATTACAAAGCCATTGTAATCAAAACAGCCTGGTGCTGGCACAAGAACAGGCATATAGATTAATGGAACAGAACAAAGAAACCAGAAATCACCCCAAACCATTATGTTCAATTAATATTTGACAAAGGAGGCAAGAACATATAATGGAGTATGACAGTCTCTTCAATAAATGGTGTTGGGAAAATTGGACAGGTACATACAAAAAAATAAAACTAGACCACCAACTTATACCATACACAACAATAAACTAAAAAAGGGATAAAAAATTTCAATGTAAGTCGTGCAACCATAAAAATATTAGAAGAAAATATAGGCATAAAAATATCAAACATCTCACATAGCAGAATTTTCACTGATACAACACCTAGGGCAAGAGAAACAAAGGAAAAATTATCCAATGAATATTTTTATTGAAGTGAAATTTACTTACGATAAAATTAACTGTCTAAAAATGTACATTTCAGCAGTTTTTAGTACGTTCACAATATTATACAACCACCTCTCCTATCTTGTTTCATCAAAACATTTTACTAAAAATATAAAAACAAAACAAAACATTTTACTATGCCAGAAGAAAAAACAGTTCTTATTAAGTAATCATTCCCATTACCCCTTAGCCCCTGGCAACCACCAATCTGCTTTCTGTCTCTATGGATTTACCTAATCTAGATATCTTACATAAAATGCAATCATATAATATGTGACTTTTTATGTCTAGTTTCTTCCATTTAGCATGTTTTCAAGATTAATCTATGTTGTAACATCTCTCAGTACTTTATTCCCTTTTATGGCTGAGTAATATTCCATTGTATGTATATACTATATTGTGTTTATCCATTCATCTGGCGATGGGTATGTGGGTTGCTCCAGCTTTTATCTGTTATTAGCCCTTTTTTTTCAGATGGGAAAACTGAGACAGAGAAGTTAAGTAACTTTTCAAAAGTCACGCATCTATTGAGGTGATGGAGCTGGAAGTCAATTCCCAGTAGTCTAACTCTCAAGTCCAACATCATCTTATTCAATACATAGTGATTAAGTAGCTACTATATTCCAGGCACCATAAATTCTCTTACAGCTCCCCAGGCGAAGCTAATTGTTCCCTCCTCTGTGCTCCCAAGGTTTTGTGCATTTGAGATCCACACTGCCCGACACAAACGTCATTCCTGGGCACTAACTGTCCCTCAACATGACTTCTAGCACTGGTCTTAGCAAACTTGAGCAAAATAAAGAAATGAAGACTATAAACTGAGACTTTGTATTTAAAATTATCTGGGTTTTTTCCTTATTCTTCATAATCACTCTGTGAGGCAAGTGCGATTACTTTGCAATAGAATGTCAATGTTAGTAACTGAACCAAATTAAACACCAATAAATATAATAAGAAATTTGAAATAATAATGCTTAACATCATACCTCATCAGGGAAATACAAATTAAAACAACAATGAGATACCATTACACACCTATTAGAATAGCCAAACTCCAATACAAATACCAAATGCTGCTGAGAAGGTAGTATAATGGGAACTCTCAATCATTGCTCGTGGGAATGACAAATGGTACAGCCACTTTGGCAGTTTATTACAAACTCCTGCCATATGATACAGCAATTGTGCTTTTTGGTATTTACCCCACTGAGTCGGAAACTTATGTTTATGCAGAAACCTGCACACAGATGTTTATTGCCGTTTTATTCATATTTGCTAACATTTGGAAGCAACCAAAATGTCCTTCAGTGAGTAGGTAAATGGGTAAATCGTGATACAGCTAGACAATGGAATATTATTCAGCATTAAAAGGAAATGAACTATCAAGCCATGAAAAGACATGGAGGAACCTTTACGCAAATTACTAAGTGAAAGAAGCCTGTCTAAAAAGACTAGATACTGTATGCTTCAACTATATGACATTCGGGAAAAGAGAACTATGGTAAAAAGATCAGTAGTTGCAGGGGTTAGGAGGGAGGAATGAATGGGTGGAAGAGAGGGTTTTTAGGGCAATGAAACTACTCTGTCTGATACTATAATAGATGCCTGTCATTACACATTTGTCCAAACCCATAGAATGTACAACACCAAGAGTGAGCCCTAATGTAAGCTATGGATTTGGGGTAATAATGGTGTGTTAATGTAGGCTCATCAATTGTGACAAATGTGCCACTCTATTAGGGGATATTGAAAGTAGGGAAGACTGTGTATGTGTAGGGTCAGGAAGTAAATGGGAACTCTCTGTGCCTTTTGCTCAATTTTGCTGTGAACCTAAAACTGCTCTGAAAAATGAAGTCTATTATTTTTAATTAAAAGAATAAATCTTTTAAGATGGCTGTTGCATGAGGGAACACAGCTTACAGTGGAGGAGAGACTTCTGAGCAGATGCTGAAAGTACTTCTGGGTACTTTCAGGGATTTGGGGCTGATATACCTGATGAATTGTCAAATGAATGACACATATTAATAAGTAAAAGTGGGTAGAAATTATTATCCTCAGTTTGTAGACAAAGAAGTAAAACCTGGAGAGACAAAAGCACATCCACAGGACTCAAAGCACTCAGCCCTCCTGAATGCTGGGCCTCCTTTCCTCAAAACCTCAGATCTGGCCAACCACCACTAGCGGCCAGAGGAAGAAGCAGGGAGAGGCAGGGCGGGGCTTGATGCGCTCTGGTTGTGTAATTTTTGGTTAGTGGCCCTTGAAGACCGAATGTATCAGAAAACATGAACCCTCAGATGAAGGCAGGCAGTCAACAAGACCCACTGCAGAGCGAGCCTCATGTTCCCCGTCCTGGTACGATGTAATCCATCATTAAAAAGCTGTCAGTTTCTTCCAGATCACTGTATTATGTATGGGTTGCAGGGCTACCAATTAATCTGAGCAAGTGCTAAAAATAAATAAATGATGAGGAACCTTCTATTTTCATCCAGGATAAGCAGGGCCTGCATTTGGGGGGACGAGGTGGAATGGGGGTTACATGAAAGACGTTGTGTAGTCCTTGAACTCCATTCAGCAAAACCAACGGTCCCCTCTGCAGCTTCTGTTTACAAGTGAACCAATTGCCCCAACTGGGCCCCCTTCCTTGGGTCTGGGGCTGACGCCAGGAGAGAGGCAGTTATGCAGGGCTCATGATTTTATTCTTTCTTAAGATCCCCTTATATAACCGATTTGTTGTGCAATCGAACAGTTGGCGGTTCAAGGAAGCTGGCTCGTACCTTAGATAAGAAGTTGAATTATTCCAGGGGACATGTGGAGTGAGGCAGGCTGGGAGACGGCGAGGAGTGAGCGGGCTTCCCACACGACACAGTATTTGAGCTGAGAAGTTCCCTATATGTAAGCCGCACGAGTCCCCCATTTCCTGAGCATCTGTATTTGGTGAGCACTGGAAACCTCTTGCTTTCCCACTGAAGGCCCCTTGTTTCCTCTTGGTAAAGTCAAAAACATGACCCAGTTGCAACAGAGGTACAAAATGGCAGTTTAGCAGGAGGAGGAGGAGGAGGAGGAGGAGGAGGGAGGCAGGGTGGGTAGAAGTCTCCATAACTGAAACAAGCTCAGAGAAGCACAAGAGCGTTAATACATGCACACCTTCAAGACAGCATATATGCGTTGACATGCACACACATAACACTGACAATCACTTTGAGGACAATGGCTCTTAGTGACAGATGTGAGTTAAAACAGGAGGAAAAGGGGGAATCAGAACACATCGTACTGAGAAGCCAAATGATCTATAAATTGTCTGCAATGGTTTTCTTTTCACGAAAAGGTTGGAACAAATCCTAGAATTAGAATGTTTATTTCCTCGCAGACTTGCTTCTCAGTCATAATAAAATGTCAGTGGCCCTCGGTGCCTATGCTCCCACCATTCCACGTCCTTGGGTGGGGAACACCTGGAGCCTGGATCCCCCTGAGGAAGCAGCATAGGAGCCTGACAGCTGTGCGAAGCTTTTCCAAAATCAAATATAGTGACAGAGAAAATGTACACGCCAATTTCTCTCACCGTTGCCTTACCTTTATTGTTTTCCCTTTTCAATTCCAGGAGGTGCATGTAGCAGAATAAGTGTCTTCAGTGTATGTACATTTCAATTAAAAGGAGATAAGAATGAGCCATAAAATCCTAGACCCAAAGGGAATCCAGTGATATGATGGATACTTTAATCTCCATATTTGTGGTCCCAACCTACCTCGGGTAATAAAGGTGATAGAATATTCTGATTTAAACTTTCTCTCCAAGGTCCCATGCATATGCCATGCTCAATGCTTTATACATGTACTAGTGGCCCGGTGCATGAAATTCATGCACGGGAAGGGGGGTGTCCCTTAGCCTGGCCTACACCTTCTCCAATCTGGGACCCCTCAGGGTATGTCCAACTGCTGGTTTAGGCCCAATCCCACAGGACAGTCAGACATCCCTCTCGCAATCCAGGACCACTGGCTCCTAACTGCTCACCTGCCTGCATGATCGCCCCTAACAACTCTGCTTGCCGGCTTGCTGGCCCCAACTGGCCCCTCACTGGCCTTCTCGCCCCCAACTGCTGCCCCTGCCAACCTGCTCACCCCCAACTGGCCCCCCCC
>NW_005369442.1:1567191-1576930 GCF_000412655.1 Myotis brandtii | reverse complement strand
GTCCCCAACTCCCCCTCTCCCCCGCTGGCCTGATCACCCCCAACTGCCCTCCCCTCCTGGCCTGATCGCCCCTAACTACCTCTGCCTCAGCCCCACCACCATGGCTTTGTCCGGAAGGACGTCCAGAAGGTCTCCTGGAAGGTCCCCTGGTCTAATTAGCATTTTACCCTTTTCTTAGTATAGATTAGTACTTCTAATCTTTACAACAACCTTGTAATATTGTTGCACCCATTTTGCAGATATGAAATTGAGGCTTAAAGAGGTTAGGTAAGTTTCCCAAAGTCTCAACATAAACTTACCTATCTGACTTAAAGTATGGTGTCTTGACTGCAGTCATTGCATCTACATTCCATTCAGGGAAAAAGGAAGGAAGGAAGAGGGGGAAAGGCATTTGTGATCTGGGTCTTAGCTTTTATCAGGAACACAGTAGCTCTCTCAGACATCTCATCTGGCAGAAGTGCTCATCGGGAGAAGTAGATGCATGGTTAACAGGGAGGTATTTTTACCTGGGTATATTGCAAACCCTGCCCCCAGATAACTGCAGCTCTTCTAATAAAAGAGAAGGGGAGAATAGATACTAAATAGGCAACCAGCAGCATCTGCCACACTGGGCATCGCACATATGTGATGGCAGGGTGCTGGTGTGATGCTGCTAGAGTCTGGGCTGGGATGTTGGAAATCAGAATTAGAATAAATGGAAAGATCCAAGAAGTATTTTAAAGAAAAAAATAACTCACTTGCAGATAGATTGGAGGGAGGTCCTGAAAAAGAAGGATGGATGAGATGATTGCAAAGAAAATGGGAATGTTGTGAACAGTACAAGAACAGGCTATACTAGGCCAAAGATGGGTGTGATTTTACACGTTGAGTGTGAAGTGATGATGCATCATCCCAGTGGACATGCCCTTTGAGGAGGTGCCAATCCCAAACCCTGAGGGTAAAGGGTTGGTCTAGGCTGGAGGGGCCAGTGTCCAAGTGACAGTGTAGTGATGGATGTGCTTCCCAAAGCAGAAAGCACAACAGAAGAAAAACAGGCTCGAGGAACACCCTCACTTAGATAAGAAGTGAGCTGATAAAAGTGAACAAACCTTTGCCAGGAGTTCAGAGGAGAATGGGGAAAGTGGGCTTTTGTAGAAGACATAGGGAGAGGTAGTTTCAAAGAGGAGGTTAACTGTCAAACGCAGCTGAGGAGTCAAAGAGGAAGGGAACTAAGGAAGACCCCTGATTTGGCAAAGAAGATAATTATTATCTGGAGGCAGCAGAATGGAGAAGAACAGAGGGGAACAGAAGTCAAAAGATAGTGTTGTTCTCAGCAGTGGCCCAGGAGAGCTTTAAGAAGTACATTCGAACCCCCGATGGTTTAATTGTGTCCTCTAATTATACATTATTTTATGATACTGAAATTCTTTAGATTTTTGTTGTTCTTACATAGCAGATATGACAGCATTTCTTTATAAAATTGAATATTAACTAATTACCTTATGACTATTCCTTAACCATGGTAGAAAACTTGTATTATTTTATAAGATTACATGGACTAGGCAAAGAGCAGACTGACAAAAAAATCATTTTACACTTTGTGTTTTATTGTGTCCACTCTTCATTTATGTTAAAAACCATCCACCCGCCTCAGCCCTGGAAAGCATTCCTACAGCCCTGTGTCCTTCTTCAAAGGCCTGGCACTCCCCAAAGTCCAGTAGCCTTTGAAGTCTTTGAAGCGTCTGTGGGAGAAACTGGAGTATTTGAGACAAAAGTGCCTTTACGTCATCTGAGTGCCAAGTCTCCATCACCACCTCTTGAGACTAAAGGCTGTTTTCAAAGTGCAATGGTTTTCTCCCTTTCTGTGAAAGAAGCGCCATCCTGAGCTATTGATGCTACAAGGACAGGGGCCCAGGGTGACAGCCGAGCTACAGTTCATGATTTGTCAGGATACGGGTTGGTCACAGGTTTTTGAATTTTCATGCCTCCTCACTCCCTCATGTTCCCATATCAGCCAGAGAGGTGGTCCATCACGGCGCCCAAAGCCTCCAATGTACACGGTGTCTTCAGATGTCCTTACTCATACAGCAAGAACCTAAGGTAGCCTCTTTGGCCTCCGGTCATCCTTCCCTCTGGCTGCCCATTAGAGTCATACAGGGATGTTGGGGGGAATGTACAGTGTGAAGGTCCCACCCCAGACTATTGAAACTAAACTTCTGCAGGTGGGGCCCAGGCATCTGTATTTTTCCCTATCGTCCCAAGTGGTTCTGATGCCGCCAGGATGGGAAAAACAGGCTAGCCTTCCCACGTGTGCTGAATGACAATCACACACTGTTGGTTGGGGACTTGGAGTGAGTCCCGCCCGGTTTTTTGTTCTCCCATCATGCCTCTGCATGTCAGTGAACTTGCAGTGTTCTTTATTTTCTACTTTTTTTTAAAGGTAAGGGAAATACGTATTTTTGCAGAGTGTACATATATATCTATGTATTTGGAAGAAAACACACCAAAATATTAGGAGTATTCACTTTAGGGGTAATAAGATTATAAATAAATTTTAGCTTTTTGTTTAGATGTTACATTTTCTATAGGGCTATTTTACTATCTGCTACATATTTTTAAAGGGACCATGTATTCCTGAGCAAAAGTTAATTAAGTACTTCATATTAATTAGAAAAACAAATCCAGAAATAATTTTGTGCAAGAAGCCACAGAACCTAGTTATGTTCTAAGGACAGCATCCTGCTAGAAAGAAATTATTGAGCCAAAATCAGGTAGAGTTGGGGTGAAATTGAGGAAAATTAAAGAGGACAGAGGGAGAAAACTTAAGAAGTTATAATAGCAAACCCTTGCAGTCCTGAACAGGAGTTGAGGGCGGATGGGAAAGGAGGAAGACAGTTTTAAAGACCAGCTCATGAAAATATGAGGGCTCTCAAAAACGCAACATTCCCTGAAAGGTGATGATTTTTGAGCCAGAGGTCAGTGGAAGGTTTGACGTGGTATGTTTGGAATCCGAAATTGCACGCTGCACACGGAGACCGAATTAGTCTAGTAGACCCTGGAAGAAAATAGCCCATGCATCTCAATGTTTCCTTCCATCAAAACCAAACTGATGAAAAATAAAGTTCGGCAATGGTTTTCTTCACGCCAACCTGGACACAGTGTACAAAATTAGGAGAGGCACGTAGAGGGTCAATAGAACATGAGTATAGGCAGAGAAAAGAGAACTTCTTTTTAAAAAAATCTGATGGCCATTATTTTACTTTTTAATTATCCTATATGGTGTGTTATATGCCTGGTTTGAGTGAAAATTTTCCAACCTGAAGTACAGAAGCAACAAGAAACGCGGACGCTGACAGCTTTATCCTTTGAAGTTTAAATCTAAGCCATCAGCAATCCACAATCATTGCCCTGGCCAATAGCTGACTCCCTTTTCTAAGCCTGTCCTTTTGACACGGGTGGCGCAAACGTGACTTCTAACCCAGTCCAAGCAGCTCTCTAGATGGCATTTTCTGTCCTTACACGAAGGGGATGTGTGCTGAATGCTGGCACTTCACCTCCTGGAAGGCAGAACAGTGTTTGCAGTTCTTGGGCACCCTCGTCCCTTGAGACTCTCTTTCTTGTCACCTCGTTGTCAGAAGCTGTCCCCTGCTGACGTTTGAGCTGCCAACCTCTCTGGATCAGCACAGACCGGAGTAAATTGGAGCTAAGGAGCTCTCCTGGACTCCTCTGGCCACCTCGGAGGAAAGAAATGCTTAGTGCCTAATTAAAAATCCCCACAGGAGACCCTGGCTTTGCCTTGCCCTCCCCGAAGCCCAGCCTTTCACTCCACGCTAAGGGTTACTAACCCCCTCTCAATGCTCAGTCCTGTTCTAACTACTGCCTATATAAATGGACGGATGGAATAAGAAAAATGTTTTTCTAGTTAGAACTTTGTAGAGATCCCCTTGGGAGAAAAGCAGATTCTTCCTAGTATTATTATTTTTATAACCCAGTCGAACATGGGTTACCTCATTGTCATGAATCATTATAGAAATCAGATAGGATTGCAGTCTGCTTATGGTTGTTTGTGGCTACAACAGAAATCCCAGGCTGCAGGACTGGAAGGATGCTGAACACCAGCTAGTCTGATCTCCCCTCTGCTGCTTAAACCCCGTTAACATTTCCCCAACCACCGATGATCCAGCCTCTATTGAAACATCTTCATTAAAGGCAAGCTTGTTACATTCCGATAGGATTCCGTTCCAGACAGCGGTGAGCGCTGGGAAATCCCTCCTCCCCTGTACCTGCAGAACTGGGTGAGGTGCCCTTGGCTGAGTTCTTGTGTCACCTGTGTGACCACATCCTGACATTTCCTACCCTTTGTCTTGTAATTGGGCATTAGCTCCCCAGGCTCCGCCCCCTACCTCTCCATGCTGCAAACTCCTTGAGGACAAGCGTTGTGTCCCTCGACAGAGCACCCTGGGCATAGAGCACAGAACACTTACCAGGGAACCAGAAACTATCTGTTGAACAGCTGAATGAGTGAATGCTGTGCATGGGTCAGCATCCCTGTGATCACCAGACAAAGCCGGAGGAGAGTGCTAGTGACAGCCGTTTAAACAACACACAGCAAATATGTTGCAGCCCCTAAGTGCCTTCTCCTCCTGGTGTCAGCGTTTTCCCTCTTTATAAGAGAGGACTGAACTCCCCACTGTGCCGCACCAGGGTAGCACCAGTCCTCCTCAGGGGGTGTATGGAAATATGTGGGGGCCCTAGCTGGTTTGGCTCAGGGGATAGAGCGTCGGCCTGCAAAGTGAAAGGTCCTGGGTTCGATTCCGGTCCAGGGCACATGCCCAGGTTGCAGGCTTGATCCCCAGTAGGGGGCGTGCAGGAGGCAGCTGACCCATAATTCTCTCATCATTGATGTTTCTACCTCTGTCTCCCTCTCCCTTCCTCTCTGAAATCAATAAAAATATATATTTTTTGAAAAAAGAAATACGTGGAGAACTTTTGGTTGTCACATGGTTTTCATTCAATGCTACTGGCAGGGGACAGGGATTCAAAATGTTTTGCTACATCTGGGACAGTCTAGCACAATGAAGAATTGCTCACCACTCCACACCCCCATGAAATATCAATAGCACCCCACTGAGAAGCGCTGCGGATCAAACGCAGTCTGTGAATCAGGAGACTAGGAGTCTAGTCCTGACTCTGCCTCCAACTAGCATGTGACCTTGAGCTTACTGATTGACCTCTCTGGACATCAGTGTCCTCATCCATGGGGATAAATAGAATGCCTGATGTTTTTACCACCCAGAGTAAAATCAAATAATTATCGTGAATGCCCTGCAAAAAATATAGGAGCACATATGAGGCCGCATTGCTATTCCACGAGGGGCTAGCAATTGGGCCAGCATTTCTAAAAGTAGCAGGGCCACAAGTGATGCCAAGGAGTAGCATCTGTTAGGCCCCTGATCATGTACACTGACCTTGATCCCATGGCCATCTCAACGCCACTGCTGTGATGGAAAGGAGACAAAGGAGAGCCTGGAGGGCCACACCGACCAGAGGAGGCACCCATGCGGGAGAGGGCACACCCCCTCCCCACCCACCCCCGCCTGAATTGCCTTCTTCTGGACTTCTGCTGGCCAACTCCTGCTGCAGTCATAAAAGCTGGAAGTCAGAGCACACCCCTCTCCTGCTCTAAACCCTCCAGTAACACCCCATTGCACTGAGGACACTGTTTGCCATGGCTCACCAGGCAGAGACCTTGTTCTCTGACCTCATCTCCATCCGCACTCACTGCTCTTCAGCCACACTGGCTGTTTCTTTCATCCTTGCTGTGTTTGTGTTTAGCCCCAGCTAGTTCTTACCTTAGAGCATTTACTCATTTCCTCTGCCTAGTGCTCTAACTCTGGACCTTTGCATGGTTTGACTCCATCCCATTATTCTGATCTTGACTCAGTGTTTCCTCCTCCGGGAAATTTTCTAAAATAGTCTCCTCCACAGCATGGATGGACCTTGAGGGTGTTATGCCAAGTGAAAAAAAGTCAGATGGAAAAAGACAAATACTGTATGATTTGACTCAAATGTGGAATATAAAAAACAAACTCACAGAGGCGGACAACAGATCGGTGCTTGCCAGTGGGGAAGGGGGTGGGGAAAGGGATCGATTGTATGGTGGACAGGTGGAAACTAGGCTTCTGGTGGTGAGCGAGATGCAGAAGTCACATTATAATGCTGCACACCTGAAACGTATGTAATGTTGTAAATTATTGCTACCTCCATAAAAATAAATTTTAAAAATGGTTGAGAAAAAAGTGTATATTAAAAAAAAAACACATTAAGATTCCCATTGGGAAAATTGATGTGGCGAGTTATAAAGAGGACATTCAGGTGGATGGTAAAATTCAAAACCTCTAACCTAGCAATTAAAAATGTTTTAAACAATTTAAAATAGTCTCCTCCAGCTACATGGCCACACCCCACATCCCTCCACATTTCCTCCTTAGCATTTGCCTTGCTGCCTGAAGCCATTTGTATAGTTCTCTGTTTACTTAGGTATTTTCTGTCTCCCAACAGCAAAATGTAATTTTCACAAGAGCAGTCACTTTACTTGCTCATTCGCCACTCTAACCACAATGCGTAGAGAAATGTTTGGCACATGGTAAACAATTAACATATATTTTCTGAATAAAGGGATGGATGGATGGGTCCTTCCAGATTTAGCTCAGGAATCTCCTCTCCAGAAAGTTGTTCCTAACTCCTCTAGGCCCATAATTCTCTATGTCCACGGAGTTGACCAGCTCACACAAAATTCTGTTTATCCCTCTGTCTCCTTACCAGGCTGGGAGCCCCTCAAGGGATTATGTCTCCTTCATGATTGTATCTTTATTGCCTTGTCCACAACCATCGAACTGAACTGAACTAGACTGAACAATGGCCATGGCAACCCACATTTCTTCTTGGAAAAATCTGGTGAGGAGTTGAAAGGGGAGGTTCACCTCATAGTGGGCAAAGCCCATAGCCCCAAAAGTCTTTGGCATGAAGTAGCAAACATGGCCAGCTGACTCTGAGTTGGTCTAGAGGTAACCACCTACAATTGAGAATAGGATTTCAGCTATTCCTGGTATCTGTTACAAACTTTCAGGATTTCTCTTTTTATTTTGATTAACAGAAATGTTCCTTGAGAAATGCATAAAAATTAAGATTTTGCCCTTTTAGATGGAAAATTATTCAAAATTCAGAATTCACTCAGAAAGATTTAATCTTGCAAATTAAAAGATTGAAAAAATAATATTTTCAAGATCTGTTTTGTGCCAGACACTATACTAGGTATTTTGGAATGTGTTACCTCACAACAGCCCAAAATGTAAGTGTGAAGTATGCTCAGAGGAGAAGACTGAGGTTCAGAGTGGTTGTCCAAGTTCTCACAGTTGACATGTAGCAGGACCTGGGTTAGAATTCATAACTCTTACATGTAAGGTCTGTGCATTTTTCACAGCACCACTGGAACACAGCAGAAGTCACTCCTAATTCCCTGCTTTGTTGGTTAGAATTCTTGCATATTGGGCTTTCTTAAAGAGAGGCTCTCCAGAGTTCCTTATGTCCCACCACTCAGACACTCCATCTTCATGATTTGGCTCCTTTAACTGCTGGCAGGGGTTAGCACCATGAACCAAACTGACTGGGTCTGACATATGGGCATTCCTACTTGAAAGACAGATTGTTTGTGCAGCAAGTCTCTTTATAATAAAAATGAGATACTTGGAAGATCGAAAGCAATTTGCGTTTGAATCATGGTTGGCTTTGTGGGCCAGGGCGAATCAGCAAATAGAACAACATCTGCCTCCCTTAAAAAGTGTACAAAAATGTCATCGCTGGACAAAAATCAAACTTACACAAAGTGGAATATTTTGGCTACAGATCCCTATACAATGGTCACATTGTCTGCAAGTCCTGGCCATACATTAGTAATACATTTTCAGAGGAAGGATCTTAGTAAATGCAGGTTTTGTGGATCTGACTTCAAGTGCGGATATTTTAGCGATGTTTCAGATTGAGTTTCTTCACTGGATGTGTTTTGGAAAGAAAGAGGTGGAGTGGCCGGTGGGACTCGAGAGATTAGCTTGAGTTTATTTTGGAATTCGGGGTGTTTTGTGGTATGTTTTTTTTAATACTTGTATTGATACAATAATGTGGACCGTAAATCTAATATAAATGCCATATTCTCTGTAAGCTAACTCTGGACCCTTCTGTTATTCCTCCTTGGCCGCCCTTGTTCAGAATTCCCACGGCATTCAGAGTAGTAAGGCAACAGGGGCAGCAAGACGCACGTGGGCTCACCTAGTCTATCACCTGGCTGCACCTCATTGTAGAGTAAGTGTTGTCTCCAGATCTTGGATCCAGCCCCCTCCCCCTTAGGTGTGGCCTATGGCAAGTGCTTACCCTCCCCCCATGAATCTCAGTTTCCCTAACTCTAAAATTGAAATCATAGCGATACTTCAGAATGTTGCTGCAAGGATGGATCAGATAATGTATGTGAAAGGGCCTGGAATGGTTCTGGGACCTCGAGGGCACCCCTTGCATTGCCAATTATGGAGTAGAAAGTAGTGCTCTATTGCTTGAAACGTCAAATTTTCTGACACATTAAGCGCATGGGTTCCTGTTGGACTCATTCGAGGCCAATAGTTGGGATGTGCATTTGTGTTTGTGTCTATATCCTTGTGCTCCCAGGAGACAAAGAGAGATTACACTGTGCTGCATTTTTGTAGAAGGGGGCAGATAATAGGTGTGTTGTGAAGGTTAATTGCGTTAATATATATATTAAGTACTTAGTACTAGCTGTTTTTATTTAACTCTGTATTTGTGATTGAACTGGAAACAGAACTTTGTTTGGCTTTTAAGTCCCCCAGTCAATAGCTATGTTCTCCATTACTAGGATCAGCAGGACATGGCACTGGACAAAACTGTGGCAATAAAAGAAACAGAGATTCCAAGGAGGTCTGTGCTCAGGGTGGTGCCAGGGCAATGATCTGTGATGGGCACAGGCAGTGGGGTGACAGAAGCCAAAAGCCTAGAGGAACAACAAGAGAGGGGGAAGGGAGCAAGGGTATAGGGAGGGCAGCACCCAGGGCCCGGTGGGCTGGGGACACAGTGACATCCTGTCTCCTTCTGATGATGCTTGTGTTCAAGGCAGAATTTGGGGTTTGGGAACATGGCAGGCTTCCAGGGCAGGCTTGGGAGTGTGGAAGAAGCCTGGAGATTCTGTTTGGCGTCTGCAGAAGTGTTTGAGCCTCTTCCTATAACAATGTATTGACCACACCAGCTAGTAGGGGATGGGGGGGCTGAGTGTTCAAGTGGACACACTTCCCCTAGAGCTGAAGGAACAAAGTAACCAGGTCATTAGTGGTGACATGGGGCAAAGGCTTCTAGTACAATTAGCAGGTGACAACTAGGGGCTAAGACAGAAAAGAAGAGTAATTACATAAGTTGCCCCCCAGTGCTCAGATCTGTGCTTATAGATTTAACTAGAGGCCCGGTGCACAAAAATTTGTGCACTCGGGGGGCGGGGGAAGGGGAGTCCCCCAGCCCGGCCTGTGCCCTCTCGCAGTCTGGGACCCCTCGGGAGATAATGACCTGCTGGCTTAGGCCTGCTCCTGGGTGGCAGAGGGCAGGCCCAATCCCTAAGTGCAGCCCCTGGTCAGGCTCAGAGCAGGGCCGATTGGGGAGTTGGGGCGCCGCCCCGTCATGCACAGAGCAGGGCGGATCGGGAGGTTGC
>NW_005369442.1:1555653-1566599 GCF_000412655.1 Myotis brandtii | reverse complement strand
GGGGTCCCGCTTGGGTGCCTGGCCAGCCTGGATGAGGGGATGATGGCTGTTTGCAGCTGGTCACACCCCCTTCAGGGTGGGGGTCCCCACTGGGGTACCTGGCCTGTCTGGGTGAGGGGCTGAGGGCTGTTTTCCAGCTGGCAAGTGAGTAAAGCTTCCAACTGCTCCTTGTTTTCTTCTCTCTTTTTTTTTTTTTCTGGGCCAGCTTTAGCTCTGAGGCCTCGCTGCTGAAAACATGGATACAATGTTTCGGTCCGGCTGGGTTTCAGTCCGGCTGGTTTCTGGCGGTTTGTTTATCTTCTTATTTGCAACATAGTATATAGTTGCTTAGACTTGCAGCTGAGAGGCCGGCAAGTGAGGCGGGGAATGTTGGAGTCTGCAGCAAGCAAGCCTCGTGCTCCCTTCAGTGCCTGGCTGCCGGCCGCCATCTTGGCTGACAGTTAATTTGCATATACTCACTGATTAGCCAATGAAAAGGGTAGCGGTCGTACGCCAATTACCATGTTTCTCTTTTATTAGTGTAGATGTGACTTAGACCATAGCACATGCAGAGTTCTGGGAACCAGGGGCTATTGTCAAGCTAAATATGTTATAGCTGATAACATGGAATGGAAAGCAGCATATCTCTACTCCTTCCTAACTGTGTGGTTTGGGGAAACGTACTTCTCTTTGACTCAGTTACCTCATTGTTATGGGCTGAGCTTGTGATCTCCCCAAAGTAATGTGCTGAAGCTCTAACCCTTAGTACCTCTGAATAGGACTGCATTTGGAGATGGGACCTTTTAAAAAGAAGATGCAGTTAAAATGAGGCCTTTAGAATAGGCCCTAATCCAATTTGACTGGTGTCCTTATAAGAAGAGGAAATTTAGACACAAAAACTCACCAGGGATGTGCAGGCACAGAGGCAAGACCATGTGATGTGGGAGCAAGAGGACAGCCATCTGTAAGCCAAGGAGGGAGGCCCCGGAAAAAGCCACACCCCTGATCTTGGACTTGAGAACTGTGAGAACATGAATTTATGTTGTTTAAGCCACCCAGTCTGTGGTGTTTTGTTACGGCAGCCCTAGCAAGTAAATATACTCATCTCTAAAATGAAGGTTGAAAATAATACTTGCCTCATGAGGCTGTTGTGAAACTTACATGAGATATCCCATGTAAGGCACTTACTCCTTTGCCTGGGCCATAATGAACTCAATCATTGGAATTATGGAAAGTGCACCAACAACTTCTATTATATGATGGGTGGAGTACAGTGGGAAGAGAAGAGGTTCTCCAAAATGCAGAGGTGATGGCTTAAATAATAACTATCATGTATGAAGCAATTATTATGTGTGGCTCCTATTTAGGATTAGATTTGGTTGTAAACAACAGAAAAAGACCACAATAATCTATATAATAAAGAGGGAATATGCAAATTGACCATCACTCTGTCACAAAGATGGCTGCACCCACAGCTGAGGCGAAGTTCCCATAACGAGCCTTAAGGAGCAATCAGCAGGGACCTGAGGCTGCACCACCTCACCCCTGGGGCTTGACGGGGGACCTCAGGCGATGCCCCCACCCCTGGCACCAGGCTGGGGGACCTCAGGCTGTGCCCCAAACCCCAACAGGGCTTGATGGGGAACCTCAGGCCATGCCCCCTCCCCGGCACCGGGCCAGGGGACTTGAGGCCATGCCCCCCACCATGGCGGGGCTTAACAGGAGACCTCAAGGTGCATCCCCTGCCCCTGTGCTGGGCCGGGGGACCTCAGGCTGCTCCCCTCACCCTGGCGCCAGGCTGGGGGACCTCAGGCCACACACCCCACCCTGCCACCAGGCCAGGGAACCTGAGGCTGCACCCCCTGCCTGGTGGGGCTTGACAGGGGACTTGAAGGCGTGCCCCCCACCCTGGTACTGGGTCAGGGGACCTCAGGCTGCTCCCCCCACACCGGTGCCAGGCTGGAGGAACTCAGACTGTGCCCCCTGCCCTGGTGCCAGGCCAGGGGACCTCAGGCAGTGCCCCTCGCCCCAGCGGGGCTTAACGAGGGATCTCAATGTGCGCCCCTGCCCTGGTACTGGGCCAGGGGACCTCAGGCCATGGCCCCTGAGCCCAGGCTGGGGGACCTGAGGCTGCGCCTCCCACCCAGCGGGGCTTGACAAGGATCAGACCGGCCAGGTCTGGATCTAGCCCAATGAGGTGGGGACAGCTGGGTCTGGGTCTCGCGCAATTTTGAGGCGCATGTGGGTGGGGACTTGACTCTGGGTCCCAGTGGTGCACCCTAGACTCTGACAGGAGGAAGATTTTCATATACATTTTACTAATTTTCTTTCATCTCTGACACTTCTATTATAGAGAAAGGGCAAATAGCAATATTAAAATATTTCCTCTAATTAGTACCTCTTTTAATGTGCACGAATTTCGTGCACTGGGCCACTAGTACTTAAATAAAATAAAATGTATCTTTTTCTCTCCTGCCAACATCTGGAGGCAAAGAGTTCTGAGAAGTTGTGGTACTCCATTAAGTTAGGGACTTGAGCTCTTTCTATTTTATTAAGTTGTCATGTGTGGATTTTATTCCTTCACTCTCCTTATTGTCCAAGATGGCTGCAGGAGCTCCCACCATTGCATCCCAATTCCATTCCGGGCAGAGGACAAAAGGATAAAGAAGTGCAAGCCAATATTTCTGAAATATACAGTTCTTAGGAGCAAGAATAACAACCTCAGATTAGGTTGAAAGGATATATGTAATATATTACAAACAAGTATTTGGGGCTTAATTTTCATTGTTTTTCCAATTTTCCACATTATTTTAATAAATCATGAAAAAACAATAACACCAAAAAAGAAGTGCAGCCCTTATTTTGAAGACACTTGGAGAAAATTAGACACATCTCTTCCACTTGTATTTCTTTGACCAGAACTCAGTTCAATGGCCACTCTTAAATGTCAGGGAGACCGAGAAATACAATCTTTATTCCAGGCAGCCAAGAACCCAGCTAAAAATCCAAGATTCTATTATTGAGGATAAAAGGGAGAAGAGATATTTGGTAACAACAATTGATCTGTGTCAAATGTGCAATGTGTGTACTTAGGAAACAGGCACCATTATTATGTAATGTTTTTGGATGGGGAAACTGGGCCTTGGTTTCTTCTTCAAGAGCCCTGCAGCTAGGAAGTGGCCGGCGTCTGATCCCACCCCGAGTCTCTCTCTTACACCACAATCGGTCCGCTTAACAAGTAGGATCCACTGCTTCTCACACAATTCAGGATCCTGAAGGTGAAGGCGACAAGCTCCCCAAACCCCAGTGCCGTGGTCGGAAGACTATCAAGTTAGATAGCAGTCACTTAAGCCAGACAGGAAGAACGTTTTAAATCTTGCCAAAGCGATGCATGGAAATGGGTCTTGGAGAAAAGAGTAATGTCATCTTGTCATTCCTGGGAGATGCTTAGGGATAGGCAAGAGAACATTGTCTGGGATGTTTTGGGGTGGCTCTTCTCCCCTGCTCCCCCGCCACCAAAAAGGCTTCTGTTGAATCTGTGATGAGAAACAAAGGGGCTAATATACATGAAGAAAAAAATAATTACTATATCTGGTTAGCTTAAATGTTTCCAGGGAAAAAGAAGTCTGGACAGAAAAGCTGAAGGAGTAAATGTTAGACTGGAATAGAAAAAAAGCTTTCACCAAAATGTCAGGGGAAAAGAAGTGCTGGGAAGTGAGGCCATTAACAAGTGAGCGCGGGATAAAGCTGGTGGCAGTTCTAAAGTGGAGAGTTACTGAGCTACTTTTAAATTAATGTTCATTCCTTTCTCTTTTTATTTGGCTCATTTATAGTGTCCATTACAGAACATCTAATCGTATAGGCAAGGAGGCTAAATAAAAAAAACATTAAAGAAGTACCACTCCAATGAGTTAGACCAAAACTGCATTCAAGGAAACCCAGGAGACTGTGTGGGGCTTTGGGAGAGTCTCAGAAAAAGAAAACCTTCCCAACCAAAAAAGCAGTCAATTCCCAAACCTGCAGTGATGCGTTGGACGAGGGAGGATGGGTGGGGTGGAGACTGACTGAATCCACACACTATCAAGGTAGATGGACAAGAAAGAACAACCTAAATCTTGCTTGAAGGCTAAGGTCTTTGCCAGATTTTTTTTAAGGGGTCCTTTAAAACAATCCTGACTGGAATTTCCTTTTATTGGCTCGGAGGAGAGAAAACAACACAAGGATTCATTGAATGATGTTCCACAAAGCCATGAATCCTTCAACTGGCCATGTGTGTTGGGTGAAGTAGGCAGCCTTGTATGGTCTGAGAGTTATAGAGCAACTGGTACCACCACCAACACACACACACACACACACACACACACACACACACACCCACACACCCACACACACACACACCTGTCCCTGGCTCTGTACTAGTCCTATATAATAAAACCCTAATATGTAAATTGAACAAATGGCAGAACAACCGGTCGCTATGACACACACTGACCACCAGGGGGAAGACGCTCAATGCTGGAGCTGCTCCCTGGTGGTCAGTGCGCTCCCATAAGGGAAGCACCGCTCAGCCAGAAGCCAGGCTCACGGCTGGCGAGCGCAGTGGTGGTGGCGGGAGCCTCTCCCACCTCCGTGGCAGCACTAAGGACTTCTCAGGGGATGTCTGTCTGCTGGCTTGGACTCCCTGCGGGGAGTGGTCCTACGCTGGCAGGCAGACATCCCCCCGAGGGGTCCTGGACTGTGAGAGGGCACAGCCCGGGTTGAGGGACCCCTCCTCCAGTGCACGAATGTCATGCACCCAGCCTCTAGTATTATATAAATGTTATAAATCAATAACATGGTCTCCTGGTTTAAATGCTCTGGTTTATTTTTTATTAACCATAACACAGGTGTGCAACATTAGAATTGAACATATGTATATACTGCATTGTGCTCAGCACTCAAAGTCTAGGTTCTGTCACTGTATATTTGACCCCCCTCTACCCATTTTGCCCTCCCTCCACCCCCTTTACTCTCTGGTAACCACCAGTTATTGTTTGTTTGTTTTTGTGTTTGCTTTTAGAGACTAGAAAGGCCTGAAGCTGTCCTGATTGGAAGATTACAGAGGTTCAGGGAAGGAGGAGGGGAGGGGGAGAGCTTGGTAAACTGGAGAAGCATTGGGCACTTAAAATGAGAGAGATGGTGTGAAGATGGGATCAGAGTTATAAATGGGAAGAAGTGGGGGCTCCTGAAGGTTTCCTGTTTCACTCTCACAAATTCTGCCAGAGTCAAACCTGTTCTTACTCTTATTCTTCCTCCAGCCCACTGGTGAACTCACCTTGGAGTACGTGCCTGGAGAGGAGACACCTCACTCTCTTTTAATTATTAAAACAATAAAATAATAGCACAATCATTAAGCACTATTGGTTCTTAACTTGGAAGGGAAGTGATAAACTCTTATGAGAATATAATGAAAACTTTGCTTCCACTTCTAAAAAGATGCATTTTATCTGCTGCCACACAAAATATTATGTATTTTCACTTGATTTATGGACACTGTGGGAACCCATCTTTGGATCCTGTAAGAAACATGGTCTCCTGATTTAAATTCTCTGCTTTATTTTTTAATAACCATAACACAGAGATTTTATTTTTCTGCATCTTCTTCTAAGTCTTCCATATGCATGGAAAATTGTAATTGTGCAATCATAATCTATCTACATACAGTTTATGTTTCTGTTTTATAAAATCTAACATTATCTTGTAAACATTTTTCTATGTTTGTATATAGTCTCCATAATTATAAATTTGAAGGAATGCATAATATTATATTGAATTGTTGCAGTGTAATTTTCTTAACCAGTTCTCAATGATTAGGTGTTTAAATGGCTTCTAATTTTGTGGTATAGATAATGCTGCATTAAATATTTTTATACATTATCTTGCTTCTGTTGAATGTTTCCTTCAGACAAATTCCCAGGGGTGGTTTTATTGAATCAAAGAGTAAGACCATTTTTTTATAGCTCTTAAAATGTGATGTCATGTTGGTTTTTAAAGGGGTTATAATTTTTTTTACAGCCAACAATATAGAAGTGTCCTAATTGCACCATATCTTTCCCTATAATGGATATTATTACTGAAAAAACTTTTTTTCTAATTTAATAGTTGTCAGAGCATCAAGGGGACAGCCTGATGTTGGGGTACTGAGGAGACAAGTAAAGAATGATAAGACTGTGTTGGGAAAGTAGGAAAGTCTGCATCTATAATGGGAATGGTTAACTTTCTCTACTTTCAAACAGCAGCTGGGACCAGGCAGATGTGCACTAAGGAATGCACCCATTGACTTAGGAAACAATACATTCCCACTGTCTGTTCAAACCCTCCTCAAGCCTTTGCTTAAAATTCTACCATCAAAATGAAAACTGGGAGCTGGGGTTTCAGCAGAGTCAGTAGGGTTACATGGGTTACTTTATAAGGCTACTATTTTACAGTCCATATTGGTGGTCTCTCCCATGAGCATGGTGCTCTCTCAAAAAAATTGCCTTGTTATCCTCGCTGGTTTGGCTCATTGGCTAGAGCGTCAGCCTGCAGACTGAAGGGTCCCAGTTTGATTCTGGTCAAGGGCAGGGCACATGTCCAGGTTGTGGGCTCAATCCCCAGTAGGGGCATGCAGGAGGCAGCCAATCAATGATTCTCTCTCATCATTGATGTTTCTATCTCTCTCTCCCCCTACCTTCCTCTCTGAAATCAATAAAAATATATTTTTAAAATTGCCTTGTGCTCGATAGCAATGCCATCCAGTAGAAGCATAATGCAAGTAAGAAAAAAAAATGGTGAAATTAACTTTAGTACCATATTTTCTTGAACCCCTCAAATCCAAAATACTACCTACCATTTCAACATGTAATCAATACAAGAATTAATAATTAGATATTTTACATTCCCTTTTTTTCATACTAAATTTTTGAAATCTGGTGCATATACTTATGACACATCCCAATTCTAACTCGCCACATTTTAAGTGCTTACTTGCCAACATGGATCTTGGCCAGCAAAGCTGAACAGTCCCAGCCCACCAGAGGGGCCTGGGGTCCGCCTTTTAGTGCTCTGAGCTACTGGGAAACCTTTGACTTTCATGCTTTGAACTAGTGGGAAATCAGAACCATGCTCTCTATCAGGAAAGAGCATTTCATTAAAAATATTAAATGTCCTGGGTCATGAGTGTCATTTTCGACCACTCTAGGGCCCCATCAGAATAGATAGACTCTCAGCCCCACTTCAGACACACCGAGCCGGGATCTTTGGGGGAGTCTGAAATGCTTCTAAAACAGATGTTTCACTACCAATTTTCATAGGATAATAAATGGTGCCTGTTATTAATGGGAGGAAATTGAGTCACAGAGAGAGTAAGTGACTCACTCCTGTTTTCATAGTCAAGGGTCAGCCAGCCCTAGAGCCCTGGTCTGACCCGCCAGGCTCCTTCCTCTCCACACCACCGCGCTCACTGCCAACTGTTCTTTCCCCGCAGCTCCTGCCAACTAACACCTGGCGTGAGTGATGGTGCTTTTTAGGAACAGTCAAAATATCTTTCTGGGAAGGTAAAATCTATTTACCCAATTAACCCAAACAAGAGGGGAGAGAAGGAATTTCTTCCTCTAATCAGCCTTTGTCTCAGGTTGAAATGGCTCTTTTGTCCAAACAGTTAGAAACTAATGGGGACAAGGTTAGTAGGCCAAAAACGACACTCGTGGCCCATCTCTCACATGATATATAGCCCTAATCCCTCGTCTTGTTATCACTGTAGAAATATGCAGGTGAATACTTAGGGAGGAAGCTTTGAAACAAACGCCTTTGACAAGTTTCAGCAGCAGCAAATAGCTAGCCAAATTGTCTGCTTCAGCCAGGGCCATGTGGCAAAACACTCTTCCGACCCAAGTATGATAATGAAACAAGAACAGCAAGAACAGCAGGTCTGTAAACATCCTGATGACAATGGGGAACAAACAGCTGGGCTGAGACCAAATCCGTTTCAGGCAAATGTGCTCGTGCTTTGGTTCCAAGTGCAAGACAAACGGATGCAGGGGAGGAGGCAGCTGCAACACAGCTGGACTCAGGAGGCATGAGATAGTGTGACTTGCAAATCACGCTTGAAGAATTCATTCTCTTGAGCCTGGACGTGAACACAGTCACATGGGCCCCCAAATCAGCTCACATACTGCAGCCAAAAGGGAGACAGAAATGCAACTGGCTTAATAAGCACCGGCCCCACTTCTGGTTGGACATGACTGTCCTTCAGGGAAGGAATTGCACAGGAAATGCACTATATTTGGGAATGATCCTAAATTTAGAACTATTAGAATGATGGGCTGGCTTGAACAGAGAGCGTGACTGAGAGATGCCTAAACGTCTTCTCTGAGCATGTAAGGCATTTGTTGGGGGCTCGATCATAGGTTATTCTGATCCCTACTCTTGGTCTAGCACCTTCGGTTTGCAAAGAGCCTTATATTAACTTTCACTTCACAAATGTGTAAATGAGGTTCATGATAATGTATATACAATATCATGTGCATACACACACATATCCAATGTTTACTTAATTTGTATATATCATTGGTAACAAAGAAACAGAATTTCCGGAGGATGAGGCCCAGAAATCAGGATTTTAACAAGATTCCCAGGTGATTCTAATGTGCAGCCAAGGTTGAGAACCACTGCTGTAGGTGCTACATCGACAAGGGTAAGGGATACAGCACAGCCCCAGCTCTCATGGCACTTACTATCTAGTTGGGAAGAAAATATTAAATAAATAATCACAATTAGAGTCTGTATACGGGCTGCCAGAGAAAAGTATAGGGGATCATGAGGACACATAAGGTCTCCTCTGTCCTGGGGTGTCAGAACACCTGGGCTGAGCCACCGGAGTGAGCAGGTGCTAACTACAGTCTGTACCCTGTATCTGCTGAGAATCTGGGAATAAAACCCCCTGCGATGGGGGTTTCACCAGGCACAGGCAAGCCAGGAGGTTGCCCTACAAGTACTAATTTCACAAAGTTAAATCATAATTCTCAGCCCAAATACAAAAGTTGGTACTTTGTGGAAGCCACGGTTAAAGTCCAATCAACTTAATAAACAGCAGAATGTAGGCTCAGCTCTGGGTCTGAGCTCTCCTAGCTTTCACGTGCTCTTCTCTCCTCTCCTTTCCTTTAGTTCTCTCCTCTCTGTCTCTGTTTCTCTCCTTTCTCCCCATGCCCTTTATATATTCACTTTTATAGATTAGTATCAGCTATTCTATTCATTTTGATTATAAATACCCATTTTTCATGTTAAACGCTATCACTTGTGTTCTAGGTTCCAAAATTTTAAAATGTATATGTGACATAGCAAAACGATTACTGTATCACAAAAGCAAGCTTTTGTTTACATTTATACAAACACACAAAATAAATAGCAAAGGGCTTGTTGATGTGGGCTAGAATCAAATGGTTTTCTAGTGTTCAATGCTGCAGGTCCCACTAATGCTAGTAAACTAAGCCTGCTTCTGTCTGCCTATCTAAACTAGCCTGGAGGGTCTTATTAAACAAACTAGAGGCCCAGTGCATGAAATTCGTGCAAGAGTAGGCCTTCCTTCCCCCGGCTGCCGGCACCAGCTTCCCTCGCAGCCCCAGCTTTGTCCGGAAGGTCGTCCGGAAGGACGTCTGGTCTAAGTAGCATATTACGCTTTTTTTATATAGGATATCATAGCATTGTAGCTATTTTCTCAAAAACTGAAGAGTCTGAAGTTTTGCTGTAATCAGTCCTAAGTACAGGAGAGACTCCTTGCTGCTGGTTGCTCAAGTTCAGCAGTTTCCAAGAGGCAAGGCCATCAACAATTTGGCAGAGGCAGGGGAAAAAAAGCCCAAGAACCCAAGTGAAGTTTCAACACAGTGGTTGCCTTGGAACCCGTTTGGAGGTTAACTGTCTCTAGCATTTTCTTACTTAAGGAGATTTGTACTCCAATTCCAGCCACATTCCAGCTCCAATAAAACAGCAATGAGATGCCCTGGGGGGTTGAAGACAAGTCCGAGGGGGGCAAGCAGGGTCAGATCACATCATGGGAACAAGAAGGGGTTTTATATAGTTGGAGTGTTGACTGTTTTTCACTTGCCAACAGTGGGATGATTGTTCTCTGTTGTTAAATAATTAAATAGGCAGTTTGTATTTATTTAACATACAGACGCGAGCCAATTCCTGCTGACAGCTACCAAAATAACCCCCCATTTCCTCGCTCCCAATCCCTCAGAAGACTGTTCCCTGGCTGCGGGAGCATCGCCTCCGCCTCTGCAGAGCGAAACTCTCCTCCAAGTCTCCGAACACCTTTTTTCATCACTTCAAACAATAAATCAATTCACAGCATGTGATCCAAAAACAACAGCCCAGTTTTACTGGATGAGGTTCCACTCTCTGAGGTGCTTCTCGCTACCAGCATTGAGCTGTCTTGAAACCATGATGCTCGGCCGTGGGTGGAAGGAAAAGGATACAGGTTTCCCTTATTTGTGCTTGTCCAGTGAAGAAAGTGAATGTCAACCTAATGATTTTAAAAAAGGAAAAGAAAGGGGGGTGGTGGTGATGAGTTGGAGCAGAAAGTGGGGAATTTGGGAAAAGGAGACCAATCAGGAGTCAGTGAAGGGAAACATTTAAATGCCCTGTCGGGTAGTCTGTGAAATTTTGGAACCACATGTGAGAAATGTAAAATCCCTGGCTGGTCCCTTGAGGTGGTCACTGGGAGAGGGGGCAAAACTGAGCCACCAAAGACAGAGTCCTCTTAGTTGGTGGAGGGTGGAGCTACTAGAGAGATACTAGGAATCTACACTAATAAAAGAGAAACATGGTAATTAGCGTACGACCGCTACCCTTTTCATTGGCTAATCAGTGAGTATATGCAAATTAACTGTCCGCCAAGATGGCGGCCGGCAGCCAGGCACTGAAGCGAGCAGGAGGCTTGCTTGCTGCAG
>NW_005369442.1:1465372-1554327 GCF_000412655.1 Myotis brandtii | reverse complement strand
GCGGGCAAGGCAGAGGTGGCAGAGGCCCTGACACAATTTCGTGCATTGGGCCTCTAGTATGTATATATTATTAAGGCTTTTACCCTATCACACATACAGAACATGTTATCAGAGGATTTATAGGCCAGCCCTTCTTAAGGTTTCCTGGACCTCACAGTGTTTGGGGGTATTTAGGTACTATCTGCTAAAGAGGGATCTTAAGTGGGAGAAGAAAGCTATTTGCCCTACCTGTCTGCCAACAGCACGACAATGTGTGGGTACCACTCCCCACATCATCTTCTTCCTGATGCTCCCATTAAAGTGGACACCAAAGGACCACCCTGGGGGAAGAAACAACCAAAGGTATGAAACAGGAGGGAAGACCCAGTGAGAAGAAAGATTTTCTTTCTTGTCCTTTCACCCTCACCCTTTCCCTGATTCTTGAATGGTCTCTCTACTATGAAATTTGCTTTGTGAGTGATTCTATTGAAAGTGGACACAATAGCCTGGCCAGTGTTGCTCAGTGATGGAGTGTCAAACCATGAACCTGGAGGCCATGGTTTGATTCCCAGTCAGGGCACATGCCTGGATTGCAGGATCAGTCCCCAGTTGGGGGTGTGCAGGAGTCAGCTGATCAATTATTCTCTCTCATCATTGATGTTTGTATCTCTCCCTCTCCCTTCCTCTCTGAAATCAATAAAAACATATTTTTTTAAAAAGAAAGTGGACACAATAAAGGCCTTTTTGTTGTCAATACTAAAACTAAGTATCAAATGAGTCAAAATGGCTCTACTTTGAACTGTTCAATATTAGTAACACCATAGAGGTGGGGACTAAGGTAAAGAAAACTATTCACACAAGTAAGAAGGAGGCAGCCTGTTAGGGTGGCATAAGTATTTCATCTGGAATATAGTGTCTGAAGCAGAAGGCCCCTCTCTCCATCATCTGTGCATTTTAAACAGTCTGGACTCAGTTTTATCATCTGTAAAATGGGTTTGTCCCACTTGTCCTTGTTACCATATTGTTCTGAGGATTAAAAAGGGTCACAGAAACAGAAGTGTTCTGGGCTCGTCGTTAGCCCTGTTCTATTGACCAACCTTGAGGCACCACAGAGTTCATTTCTACCTCTTCGGGAGATAGGGAAGTATCATAAATAGATTTTTTTAAGTTGTCACTATGCCCTTTATTTTTTCATTTGTAAAAAGAGAAAGTTTTCATGTAAGGTTTCCAAAGTTTCTTCCAACCTTTAAAAAATAGGCAGGCAGTCCATTCAAGACTGTCAGTCATGGAGCCTTGACCTACTTTGGAATGAGGGGCAAGGTCTAAGTAAACCTCAGCTTAGTCTCTATGAGCTCAGCCTCTGCAGCAGATATTCTGGGTTTGGATGTCTCAGGAGCTGGGGCAGAGACCTCACATGTTTGAAAAGCATAATGAAATGGGCGTGGATAACGGAGAAGTGTATCACACCTGCTCAGTATCTGGGGCCATATCTTAGGAGGCTAATTCAACTGTTGATGCCTGAGAAAGATTTTTGATCCTAGTTCCATCAAACCTTCTCCTGATATATAACCAATGCCACTGTAAATCCTCTCAATTTCCTTGACCAAGAGTTAGGGGACTATGGCCAGAAGCAATGGGATTGCTGATTGTGGATTTTTTGAAGAATCCCTCACCTCTCTGTCCCTAATTTCTTCATTTCTCCCCTTCTTGCCCCATCCACTGGCTCCTTCTACATTCTTCCCCATCCTCCTTTTTCTCTCCCCTCCATTTTCCCTTCCTTAGCACCTTAGCTGATGACATACTATTTCCCATATTTCTAAGCTTCCATCAGGATCAACACATCAGCTTCAATCACATTTCCCTTTCTCACTTCCTTCCCTGTTCCAATCCAATTCCTCTCTATAGAGGACTATGGATTGTGTCCAAACTGGGACTGAATGCCACCAACAGGAACCTAATGATCCAAGCCCCAAGCCCACAGAACACCATATCCTGTACAACATTCAGCAGAGCAAATATCAGGCCCTTATTAGCACAGAATATTTTTGTTTCCTGTGGAGACTTAGCATCTGTCACTTGAATCCCTTGATATCAATGATACAGAACTGGATGATGGGCTAAGGAAAAAAAGATCACAGGTCAGACGGAGGTTACAGAAAAAGAAGGCAGAGAGAAAAAAAAACCAAGTTAATCTAAATACTGAGTAAGAGACGAAAAGCAAAATGAGAAGGAGAAACATTTTATGGAGGGTGGAGTGGTGTTAGTGAATGGGATTTGGAGAGTAATATACAGTGAGGAGAGTTGGGGAGAGAAAAAAGGAGATATGAAAGTGTTGCTGGTTTATAAATTGGATCCTCATCACTCTTTTTAAAGAGATGCAATTTATAGGCTAAACTCCTTCTTGTTTACTTTTGGCTATTTCATCTACAAATCTTTGAACATAGGTCTCTCTGGAAACTGGGCCACACGAATTAAGGAGGCCATACAGGTTACACATGGGAGGCAGGTAAGTGTAAGAATTTCTGAATTGTCTGGATGGAGTTCAAACCACTGAGGTTGAGAGAAGATGGTCATTGCAGGAATTTCCCTG
This sequence comes from Myotis brandtii, assembly GCF_000412655.1. Classification (NCBI taxonomy): domain Eukaryota; kingdom Metazoa; phylum Chordata; class Mammalia; order Chiroptera; family Vespertilionidae; genus Myotis; species Myotis brandtii. Next base: position 1,551,758 of record NW_005369442.1, on the reverse strand, counting down.
ACAGTACTCTCATCAGACAGATTTTTCAAAGGGGAGTCTTTTCAGCAGAATTAGGGAGATCAATGGCAGCCTGTGCATTTGATATTTGATGTGTCCTTTCTTCACTGAGAAGCTAATGCTTTAGTTCCAGGCTTGCCTGGAGCCATTAGGAGACTATCAAAGATGTAGAACTCTGGTGCTCGGCTGAAAGTGAGTAGGTGTTGGAGCTAGAAGAAGAATTGTCTTTCTCTGTAGTTCAAATGGCATCCAGAATCCAATTTATGTTTGATTTTTCAAGCAAAATTGTGTTCAGTACTCTCAGGGCATCCAGAATCCAATTTATGTTTGATTTTTCAAGCAGAATCCGTAATTGTGTTCAGTACTCTCAATGTTTGACAATAAAACAAGCTACTCTAAAGATGGCTTATAGTTATTAGGAAAAGTCAAGCTCAATAGGATAAACTTTCTCTTTGGAATAATAATATTTTATGTTGTTATAATTTCTTTCATCCAAGAATTTCAAAGCATTTTAAAATAGTTTGGGGTGATGAAAAATGTCATGTTTTATAAGTTAAGCTATATATGTCAATATGTTGCCTAGAGACAGAAATTAAGGATTCCATGAAAGTGTTGTTGGTGTCTAATTTTATTTCATTTATAACTGTAAAAGTATCATTATTAATAATTATGATAGCTATTATTTATTGAAAGCAGAATGCTTATTCTATTAGGCACTGTGTTAAGTGCTTTACATGTATTCTCTCATTTAATCTTCATATGAATCTAATTCTAAATCTGTCATTCTAGTATGATTCTTTGAGAAATGTACTACTTTTACCCTTTTGTTTAGATTACGTAAATTAGGTTAAGAGAGGTTAAGTAACTTGTCCATTGTCACATCGTTAGTAAAAGTGCTAGAATATCCTTTATTGGGTAAGGACCAGTTAGTGAAAGTTCTGGTGGTCAGTTTCCTTCTCAAATGTCATCTACATGGCATTTTAGGCAGCATCTTAGATCACGAAGAGATGGTTTTCTTAATCCTGGAACTGTGTGGCTGGAGTCTTTGCCAATTTTTGAATGTGCCGAGGCCACCATTGTCCCTTGACACCTTGTAAGTAGAGAAAACTCAAGGGTATTTTTAAAAACACAGCAAATGACAACCCTCGTCAACAGTCAGCCAGCTCTTTAGAAGTACACTATAGCATATACTATAGCATATACTATAGCCCAAAATTCCAGGATTTGAAGATATAGGGCTGTCACCTTTCCCCTGGATTATTGCACTATTCTCCTAATCTACTATTGATTGAGCACTTACCTTACTATATAAAATCCAGATAACTTCCCTGCTTAAGATCCTCCAACGGTTTCTCATCACATTTAGAATAAAACCCATGGCTAAATGTTCTGTGTGACCTAGGCAAGCCTTCCAATAATGTGATCTCAACCACTCTTTTCATGACCACTCCATTCCAGCCCAACTCACTCAGCCTTTTATGGATCTTCAAACGGACCAAGTTCCTCCTGCATGAGGGTCTTTATGTGTCTGTCACCTCCTGCTGAAACCTCTTACCCCTACTTTTATCCCAATTTCTTCCCTCTATTTCTCAGGCCTCAAATGTTATAATCAGTCTTCAGTGATACACAGCCCCTCCCCACACACACACACACAAACACACCACATCTAAATTATGTCCTTGTTACATTTTCTCTTAGCACCCTGTGTTTTTCCTTCATAGCTCTTATTTGTATTTATCATTTTTAATTTTTTTTAGTACTTTGTCTAATGAGTGTCTCTCTAACTGGACTGTAAATCACATGGGGGAAAATTCCTAATCTCTTTATCACCATTGTATTCCCTGCATCTGAGACATTGCTTGACCTTGTTAGGACCAGTGAAATAGTTGATAAGTTGAATGACTCTAATTCCTTATCAACCACCTAATTGCTATGTGACCTTTGGAAATATATCCAACTTCCGGAGTTTACAATAACTATGTCACAGAACCTATATGGAGGAGATATATGTAATGTGTATATATCGTGCTTCATAAACCATTACATCTTATATTATAAGATTTCAAGCTTTAGATTCAGCATCACCCCTTTGAAGCAAAGGGCACTTCCTCCATCCAATCTACTTCACTAAGCTTGCAATTTTCATAAGGCTTATAACTGGGCTCCAGGTCATTCAGAGACTCAGAAAGGAGTGAAATAGGTCCAGCTTGTCCCCTGAGGAGTGCACCGGTCTCTAGACTGAGCCTACATGCTCACATTGCTTATTGAGGCTTCGTAAACTCAGCTACCTCCTGTTGGCCTTTCGTCCTCTTTCCTAACTGACTTCTCCTCCAAAGCACAAAGCCAAAGGGAAACCCACAAGGGCATGCGTATCAACAGAGCACATGCCCTTTGTAGATTAGAGTGGCTTGTCATTATTTTAAGAGACAAAAAAAGAAAAAGGAAAAAGAAAAGCTGTGCAGGCACCTAACACATAGGACTCTCATCTGTACTCAAGGAGAGAGCACTCTCCTTAACTGCTTATAGAGGCCTGGAGGGAAGGGCTGTGTCTGATGCCACCTAAAACTTTTCCCAGAGATTTTGACAAAAGCCCTATTCCTTCTTGTTGATCGGGATTTGAAAAAGCAGTAGTATCAGCAAGAATATTAAGGAAGATAAAAGAATGACTAGAGGTTATCTGCTAGGAGGAGGATCAGAATAAATAGAGGTCATCTGTAGAGACCAAGGTCTAGGGTATCTGGATTTTTTTCTTCTTCCTTCTTCTCACCAGTAGACAGACCGGTGATCTGCTATCCTCATCCTTGGAACTTCCTGAAAGTTCTCTAATCTGTCCCCTACTAGTGCTTGAGGTGGACAGGTTGCCTCAGTGCAGGCTAGATCCCTAGCTCCCCATTTCCCTTGGATTGGCCTCTAGAACAGATAAGAAAATAATTCACATTACAAGTGGTAATCTAAAAACAATAGCTATTTGGGGTTCTTGTATGGCATTGAAGGGGTAGAAGATATTTTCCCAAGTTTGCAGAAGAGTCCCAGGGTCCACCAGACATTGGGAATCTACCACCATGAAGCACCTTATGACCGCTCCTAACTCGAGCTTCATCCTTTCTTGCCTGCACCCTGCCTCTGGTCCAACCCTTGCTCCCCACCACCCCAATCCATTCCCTACACTTCACCCAGTGACATTTCTGAAACAAATCCAATCATGCCATTCCCCTGCTTAAAGCACTTGCATTGTTCCCCATCGCTCTCGAAGTAAAGTCCACACCATAACATGGCTATGAGCCTTGCTTACCTCTCCAGCATCATCCCTGTCATTTTTCTCTCCTCCCACCATGCATCTCTTCCTAAATCTGTTTTCCAGAAATGCTATTCTACCAACAGGCTGGACTCCCTTTGGGGGCTCTGGATCTTCACACATGCTATTGTCCATGAATTATAAAGTCTACCTTCTCGCTGCAATTTATTAAAAATATTTCCCTTGATTTCCTACACTGTGTCTTAGACTGTGCTTGGTAATGAATAAGGCAAAATTGCTGCCTAGATAAGCTCATAGTCAGTAGGCAGACAGATAATTACAGTCCAAATATTACAGAGAAGAATAGGTACAAAATGATAGGAGCCCAAAGGAAGGCACCACTGAGTTGGCCAAGGAAGAGTCAAAGAAACCTTCACAAGGGAATAATAAGAAGGCCCCAAGGACAATAACATATATTTGTTGAAAATTTACTTAGTTTTGTGCTAAGTGCTTCATGAACATTATCTTATCAAATTCACAAAACAACCTTAGAGATGGGTGCTCCCAGGAAACAGAAGAGCATAATGATTGAGCACACGAGCCAGTCCTGGATTCAAACCCTCTCTCTGTCACTTATAACATTTGTGGCTTTGGGCAAGTTCTTTATTAAGAGAGAAAAGGCTATGAAAATAGCATGGTGCCTAGCACATAGTAAGTGTTCATTAAAAGTTGGCTGCCACTAATATTCTTCTTCTTGGTTTACAGACAGTTTAAGTAACTTGCCCAGGGTCACACAGCTAATAAATGCCAGAGGCAGGATTCAAACCCAGAACTGTCCGTCTCCAGAGCCAGCTTCTAATCCAGGATGTTTCTCCTGAGTCTGAATGAGAACTTTGGGATGAGTATTTGAAAGTACTTCTCAAAGCAAGACTCATAAAGAACAAAGAAAAGGTGCTATTAACATGGCACCTGCTTGGGAACAGATACTTGGAACTGTAGTCTGACAAACGGTGTGTCCTGCCTAGAGAAAAATGTGCTGAGACTGACCCAGCTCAGGTAGGTGGTGCACACCTGGTGAGAAGGCAGCAGCATGTTACACTGCGCCATGGGCTGGTGGGAGTGGGGTGCCTGGCCAACATCCAGGAGTATAGGACCCCTCCCTCAGTCCTTTCTTTCACCCGGTCTGCTGCTGCCAGCAGAGTTGGGTGGGAGTCTACCTTGACCACAAAACAGCTCTTCTTAAACACCAGGTTTTACCTTTCTCTGCTACTCTGACTAGCTATAATAGGAGCTGAAGGGATGCATCAAAGAAATAGCAAAGCTGGGGATCCATTCAGCCAACTTTAATTGCTCCAAAGGAGCAGTTATGGTGTGTTGACATAAAAGACCCTAATTATCTGTTATCCCAATAAAACAAATTTCAAAGGGCCCACAAAGACCTACTAACCAAATGTGTAATCTGTAATTACAAATCATCCATTGGGCAATCACTAGATGCTTTAAGCCATTACTGGAAAGTTTATGCCCTTCCATGGGAAATGGTTTTCCTGAGGCCTTTTATGTTTTTTTAAACTGAAATATACATAAAAAGTTGATCATGGGTATAAGCTACTGACTATTATGGAACTCTTTGAGAGGAAATATTTCAACTCTGATGAGTTTACTGATACAGACACTGATGTTGAGAACAGTCCCTGAATTATACTAAAGACAATGGATTTGGGCCTTGAAAACTGAAGTTGAATCTACACTAATAAAATGCTGGTCTTAATTCAAGAACTAGCACCTTTTGGTGTGTCTCCGCCATGACACCTGAGCATGCAGTCTAAGCAAACTGATCCTGGCTCTGGGGCCGAGTGAGACCCCTGTAAGGTGGTTTCATCCACACATTCATTCATTCAGCCAACAAATTCCTGTTTTGCACTCTCACCCTATACCAGACACTTTGCCAGTTGAGGAAGATTAGATTGACAAGGTTCTACTCCCATGGAGCTTTTCTTTGGAAGTTGGCAAGAAATAAGTAAATGGATAAGATAATTTCAGAAAATGGGCTTCTATTGAGTAACTAAGAAGAAATAATGGGACAGTGACTATTCAGTAGGAGACTGGAGAGGGGCTGATTTAGATTGAATAGAAGGCCTCTCTGACCATGTGACTTTTCAGCTGAAGACTAGTTGATGAGAAGGATCCAGTAACCGGAAGATCAGTAGCAAGCTTGCCATGTGTGAGAAAAAGCGGAAGTTTGCCAACGTGTCTGGAGCATAGTAAGTAAAACAATACAAAATAGTATTGAAGAAGCAGGCAGGGACTAGCTCATCTGGGGACTTGTCATGAGAAGGAGTCTGCATTTCATTTTAAGTGCAGTGGAAAACTGTAGGATTGAGTGTTCAAATAGAAGAATGACATGAAAATATACACATTTTAAGAAGAACATTATGGCTGCTGAGTGGATAATGGATTGTAGGAGGGAAAGAATAGTCAGGGAGACAGCTAGGAGGTGATTGCCATAATCCAGATAAGAAGAAATGTAGATTTAGAGGTGGTGAGAAGTGGCTGGATTTGGAATCTGTTTTAGCATCAGAGCCAACATGACTTACTTTGTATGAAAAATCAAGGAAAGTGACAAATGAAAGCTCACTCCTGAGATTTTTGACCTGAGCAAGTGGGTAGATGATGGAAATAGTCACTGAAATAGGGGAAGGTAATGAGGAGGATGTTTCAGGGGATGGAGCTGCGGGAATCAACAGTTCCATTTGAAAATGAGTTGCATCTGCTTGATGGATATCTAAATGAATATGTCAAATTGCACTGAATGACTTAGAGCCCCTAGGAGTTAGAATTTTCCCAGATTGAAAATCATCCTCCTTCTAAGAAAACTGAGACTTCGGAAGGTTAAGGAATTTACCTAAGGTCATGTAGCTCACACATGTAATCTACAAAGGCCCATGATGTGGTCTCTTTCTGCCCCATCAGCCACATCCATGACTCCCTGGCCTTTCCTGCTTCAGGGCCTTATATCAGATCTATATTCTGCCTGGATATTTTCTAGTTTTCCATCTACTTAACATCTAGCACAATGTCACTTCTCAGGATAGCTTTTCCTGACTGAGATAAACCATGTGTCCCTACCATATGCAATCATGGTTCCTTTTATATGTTACATATCATAACCAAATTTGAATGTGTGATTATTTGATTAATTTCTGCCCACCCACTAGAATATAAGCTTCATGAAGGGTTTTACTATTATATACCAGGACCCTGGGAAAGCAAGAAATATACATTGAAATTGGTCGTTGATAAGTAGCAGTAATCAATGCATACTATATATGTTGAAAGAATGAATAAATTTTTAAAAATTAATTGATGACTAGATAGAGAGAGTAGTTTTATTACCTGGAAAATGTTGAGAGAGTTATTTAGCTTTTCTTCATCTTTTACCAGATGTATACAATTAAAACATTTTTATCCTTTTAAAAATAAGACTTACATAAGTACAGGGTATTTTTAAATTCAGAAAAAAATATTAATGCATCATTTAGTTAATAGATATAGTCACTCTACTTTACCAAACTTTTTCTTAGAGTTGCAAACAAAATCATTTCAACAGATTCCCATTTCCCATTTCCTCTTATCCTTTGCTCACTTATTTTTAGGAAGTGAAAATATTTTATAAAATATTCCAACTAAGAGAGGCTAGGAATGTTCCCAGTAATCTTCTAATGACTGCAGACCTAATCTCAAGCAAAGGTTAGAAAAGCTGACTGCATTTTCCCTCCTGTCGCCTTTTTCACTGATGGCCAAAGGACCTGGGATGCAGTAAAGCCGTCAGAGGGCATCCGCGGGCCAGGGGAGATAAGGTACCATTGCAGCGGTTCTCAACCTGTGGGTCGAGACCCCTTTGGGGGTCAAATGACCCTTTCACGGGGGTCACCTAAGACCATCGGAAAACACATATATAATTACATATTGTTTTTGTGATCAATCACTATGCTTTAATTATGTTCAATTTGTAACAATGAAAATACATCCTGCATATCAGATATTTACATGACGATTCATAACAGTAGCAAAATTACAGTTATGAAGTAGCAACAGATATAATTTTATGGTTGGGGGTCACCACAACATGAGGAACTGTATTAAAGGGTCGTGGCATTAGGAAGGTTGAGAACCACTGTACCATTGAGTCAGATGTAAGAAGTCCAGCTCCCCAGCTGGAAAGATCGTATGCAAAGATCGTATCCCAGGACTGCGCGGAGAGTGCAAGAATGGGCCTAGCATCTCAGAGAGCCATCCCCACCAAGGTACCAGAAATGTGTGAGCGAACCAAGTCTGGAGATCTCAGTCCATCAAACGCCCTGCCCACGACTATAGGAACAGCTGACACTATATGGGAAGCAGAAAAACTGCCACATCAGCCCACATAATCATGAGAAATAATAAATTGCTGTTGCTTTAACCCTCTAACTTAACCCTCTTTAACCCACTGTAATGATTTGTTAAGCAGCACAAGATAATAGAACTAGAAATTGATACAAGGAATGGGATGTTTCTGTAACAAAAGCCTAAAATATGTGGTATCGAAATCACAATGGCAGGTAGGTCTTAAGAGGGCCTTGAGAATACTTTTAGTTTAGGATGGATGGACACGAAGAGTATTTTTAGGGAGCCTGGGGAAAAGACCACCTGTGTTATGTAGTTGAAGACAGTTTGGCAACACTGGCACCTGCAGTCACAGAGAAGACAGAAAGGGCATTTAATGTATTAGTAGTTATGGCTAAGGAAATTCCCAGGTAGAATGTTAAAAGTATCAACTTGTTTTATCTATGATGACATAAGAGAGAGTTTAACTGAAGAAAGAACTGTTCAATTTTCATGTAGAATTTAGAAGAAATAGAGAAATCCCAAAAGTTTCTCTAGCCTGAATAGGTTCTGAGGAATTAAGAAATGTTCTCAAGCAATAATAAAACCTAAGTCACTGCCAGTTTAAAATGACCTCAGGGTGAATCCAGATGAAAGACTTTGGGGAAGATATAAGGTAGTGCCTCATAGATCCTCTGAGCTGGACAAAAACAGACTTCTATTTTTTGGGCCCAATGAAACAAAGGCAAGTTTTCGGTATATTAATGGGATGAGAAGAAAGAGATGCTTCAGAGAAATTCATCTGTCAGTAAAAGGAGGATGAAAAGCCTTGAGAAATAAGGAAACAAAATAAGAAATATCCACCTTAGTGCTGGGGATTCCTTCTCAAAGAGTATTGCATTTTATTCATAACCCATAAAAGAATGCAGAAGATTCAGCACCTATTATAGTGCCTAGTACATAGTAGATATGCAAGAAATATTTGTTAAATGGAGTAATGGATGATTTGAAAATATTTCACAATACTGACTGCAAAGAATTAGCTCATTGAATTAAGGTGCTCCAACCCTATCTAACTGCTTGCTGAAGCAAAAGCACATTTTCAACACTTATAAAGCGAAATTGAAACATCTAAAAGAGGAAACAGAAATATTCACAAACACAGTGGGAAATTTTAACACATCTCTCTTTACTATAGATAAAATTAAGCAGAAAAAATATTAATACAGATATAAAAGATTTGAACATTACTAATAAAATTGACCTAATTATAAACATAATAGATATAAATATATATGTAGATAATGGATATAAATTGACTTTATATATTTATATACACACATATATGCATACATAAATATATTTACACTATACTTCATAATTGTAGAATACATATATTTCTCAAATGGCCATGAAATATTTATTTATAGTGCCCAAATGCTGCACTACAGAAAATTTCAAACTTTTTAAAGGATTGAAATCATATAGAATATGTTCTCTGACCATTGTAGAATTAAGCTAGTAATCAGAAACAAAAATATCCCCCAATGTTTGGAAATTTAAGTACATGATTTGATTAGAAAAAGATGAGCAGATTAAAACTCAAGAAAGTACAAGAAAAGGAAGAACAAAGATGAGCAGAAATTAGTGAAAGAAAGAGAATACATAATAAAAGGATTAAAAAATTTGGAATCTTTGAAAAGACTAAAAATTTTTATAAACTTCTTGATAACATGATTAAGAAAAAAGAGACAGTGCTCAAATAACTAATATCAAGAATAAAAAAATTATTCACTCTATATCTTATATTTACAGGCATTAAAAATATTAAAAAAGATATAATCAATTTTTGCCACTAAATTAAAGAATGTAGATGAACTAGACAAATAGCTAGGAAAACAAGACCTACCAAAACTGGAGTAAATAAAAAAAAATTTAAACAACCCTATATCTATCTGTTGAAGTCACTGAATCTGTAGTAAAAACCTTCCTGCCAAGAAAACTCAGACCCACGTGGCTTCATCAATGAATTCTTTCAAATATTTAAGTTATTTAAGGAAGAAACAACTTCCATTTTCTACAAACCCTTCATGAAAATAGAAAAAGAGGAAACTTGTTTTATTAGACAGACAAAACTCTGATGGTAAATCCTAACTAGCACATTATAATGCAGGTCAGACTGTGTCACAAACATAGATGCAAATTTTCAAGATAATTATTATCAAATTGAATATAAGAAAGAAAATACATCAGGACCAAGCTGGATTTATTACAAGAAAGCCAAGTTGATTGAACATTTGAAAATCAATTAATAAGATTCACCATATTAATAGAATAAGGAAGAAGTAATATAAATCATCTGAATAGATGCAAAGAAAGCATTTCACAAAATTTAACACCCATGCATAATAAAAACTCTTGCAAACTAGAAATAGAAGTACACTCCCTTGATCTGGTGAAGGGTTGCTCTACAAATCCTATAGATCAGGAGAAAGATAAGAATGTCCCTATTTTTGCTTCTACTCAACATTATATTGCAGGTTCTAGCCAATATAATGAAATAAATGCAAAAATGTAATAAAAAGGAATAAAAGGTAAAAGTTTTGGAAGTCAAGAAATAAAACTGTTAATATTTACAGATGATGTAATTTGTATCCATACCCAAAAAATCAAAGTTTCTCTAGCCTGAATAGGTTCTGAGGAATTAAGAAATGTTCTCAAGCAATAATAAAACCTAAGTCACTGCCAGTTTAAAATGACCTCAGGGTGAATCCAGATGAAAGACTTTGGGGAAGATATAAGGTAGTGCCTCATAGATCCTCTGAGTTGGACAAAAACAGACTTCTATTCTTTGGGCCCAATGAAACAAAGGCAAGTTTCATTATAAGAAATTATTCTAAATAATAAGTTAATTTAAAAAGATTGCTGAATATAAGATCAACTAAGATTATTTGTATTTTATATACCAGCCACAATTAGCAAATACATTTTTTAATATCATGTACAATAGCATCAAAACAATCCAATATATAGAATGAGGCTAATAAAAACTGTTCAAGGTCTACATACTGAAAATTATCAAATGTTACTGAGAGAAATGAAAGAAATCATAAACAAATTAGAGGCTATGCCACTTTTCATGAGCCAGAAGATCAATATTGAAAGATGTCAATCTCCTCAAATTGATCTATAGATTTAATGCAATGCCAATCAAAATCCCAGCAGGTAACTTTTTAAAAAGTTGACAAGGCAATTCTAAATTTTATATGAAAGTACAAAAAGTCAAGAATAGTATCCACCACAAAAAAATTATGAAGAACTTAGATAACTTAGATTGCCAGACATCTAGACTTATTATAAAGCCCTGGTAATAAAGGTAACATGATGTTTGCACAAGGATATACAAATAAACCACAAGAACATAACTGCAAGCACAGAAATAGAGCTACACAGACAAATACTTTATTGACAATGAAAGTGGCAAAGTAGAGCGGTGGGGAAGGCATGCTCTCTTCAATAAATGGAACCATGGCCCAGCTGGTATGACTCAGTGGTTGAGCATTGACTTATGAACCAGGAGGTCATGGTTCGATTCCCAGTCTGGGCAGATGCCTGAGTTTTGGGCTGGATCCCCAGTGGGGGGTGTGCAGGAGGCAGCTGATCAATAACTCTCATCATTGATGTTTCTATCTTTTTCTCTCGCTCCCCTTCCCTTCCTCTCTGAAATGAATAAAAATATATTTAAAAATAAATAAATAAATAAATAGGACCATGTCAACTGAATATCCATATGGAAAAAGTGCTACTTGACTCTTATCTCCTGCCATACACAAAAATCTATTGTAGGTGGATTATAGCTTTAATGAGAATGGTAAAGAAAAGAGTAAAGAAAGCTTCTGGAAGATAAAATGTGAGAATATCTTCATGGTCATAAAAGAGGAAGCTATTTTCTAAACAGAAAACAAAGAGTAGTAATCATAAAGAAAACAATTAATATATTAGACTATATTGAAATCTCCATCTAGCAATCAGAAATATGTTAGTAGAGGCCCGGTACATGAATTTGTGCATAGGTGAGGTCCCTCGGCCTGGCCTGCAATCAGGGCCCATCGGGGGAGCCGGCCAGCAGAGGGGAGGGACCGAGGGAGGTTGGCCGGGCAGGGGGTGGGGGGGGAGGGACATGGGAGTTTGGCCAGCCAGGGGGAGGGGACATGGGAGGTTGGCTGTGGGAGCACACTGACCACCAGGGGGCAGCTCCTGCGTTGAGCATCTGCCCCCTGGTAGTCAGTGCACATCATAGTGACTCATCAACCAGTCATTCCAGTCGTTCGGTCATAACGGTCGCTTAGGCTTTTATATATATAGATTACTTTCTGTTTAAAGTCCTCCAATGACTCCCCATTGCACTTGAATAAGAAGCTAACTCTTGCCTTGATAGAGTGGACATCTGTCATTTCTTTGGTTATCCAGAATCCTAACCCACTTTCTATATTTGGGAAATTCCCTGACTTTGACTTTTGATGGGTGGAGAACTGTACCTTCCACTCAAGAATACATCAGACATGCACTCCTTTATTAATTACCCTCTTCTTTTCTTTATAGTACTTGTAACTATCTGAAACTATCTGGTTTGTGTTTTTACTTGTTTATGGTCTACCTCTCTCATTAGAAGTTGTCCCAGGAGAGCAGGGACCTTTTCTATCTTGTCAGCGCTGCATCCCCAGAACCTCGAATGGTGTCAGGCACACAATCGTCTTCAGGAGTCATTTGCAGAATAGAAAAAAAATGAAGGCCCCTCTAGGGAGGTGCCCAGGCCAGACTTCTCTGAGGCCCTCTGCCCTGACTCCAGGGCTCACCCTTCATGCCTGAGCATTAGTTTCTGAGTGTAGTAAACTGATGACTTTTGTCTTTCTGAGGACCCAGGCTTTAGCCCCCTCAGGGTGTCAGGAGGAATGGCTCTGTTCATGTCACTTACTGCCATTTAAACTCTGAAAACTGCTAGAGTGTTGGACAGTGAAAAGTGAGAAGGCCAAAAGCCACAATCACCTCAAGCTACAAATGCTGTCAGAGAGCCCTGGCTGTGTTGGCAACAAAGGGCATCCACTGGCACATTTCACTGAGAAGCAACAATAACAAAAGAAAAGATTTATTTCTTCGTTCTGCTCTGACTTAATCCTGTCACTATATTTCATGCTAGAGGAAGCAGAGTGCAGAGAAGAGGAGGGCCTGGTCTTTCAGGCTTTGAAGAAATATATATAGGGCCAGCTTGGCTGGGTGGGAAAGGGGCGGAGGAATAGGGATGCAGGGAAATAGGGAGGAGGTGGAAAGAGCAGGTCTCAGAGGGCTGAGGAGAGATGGAGAGAAGAGAGGATGGAGCAGGGAGGACAACATGAGCTGAGGATGGAAAAAGAGAAGAATCAGAAGAAGGACACACACACACACACACACACAAAGGAAAGGGAGGGATACAGAAAGAAGAGAGTAAGGGAGAAAGACAAGTGCACAGAACTGCGGCTTATACACCACTTTTTTTTCTTTTGAATTCCAATAAAAGCAAATTCCCTCATTGAGTTACTGAAAGGAAAGCCTGTTTTTAATCTGGATCCCTGAACTCTCTTTCTTTTCTTTCTCTACCCTGCAAATTTCTGATTAGCAATACCCAAGCTAATCATCAAGCCCCTACAGTGTATTTGCCACGTGCCAAACACTGTGTTAAGGACTTTACCTGTATTACCTCTTAATCTTCACAACAACACTATGAGATGAGCTCAGTACTATTAGCCCCATTTTTCAGATGGAAAAACTGAGATTCAGAGAAGTTAAGTAACTTGCCCAAAGTTACACATTTGATAAAGTGATAGAGCTGGGGATTCAATTCCAAGCAGTCTGATTCCAGGGTCTCTCTTCTCAATAAGCAATCCTATATAATAAAAGGCTAATATGCAAATAGACCAAACAGCAGAACGACTGGTCATTATGACGCACACTGACCACCAGGGGGCAGACGCTCAATGCAGGAGCTGCCCCCTGGTGGTCAATGTGCTCCCATAGGGGGAGCGCCACTCAGCCAGAAGCCCTGAGCCAGTTTCACAGCTGGCGAGCGCAGCGGGGAGCGGGCCTAAGCTGTCAGTCGGACATCTCCCAAAGGCGCCCAGACTGCAAGAGGGCACAGGCCAGGCTGAGGAAACCTCCTGAGTGCACAAATTTCATGCACTGGGCCTCTAGTCATTCAATAAGCATTTATTGAGAAGCTACTACATTCCAGACATCATAAAGGCTCTTCCAACTCAGCAGGCAAAGCTAGTTGTTTCTTCTTCTCTGCTCCCAAGGCATTGTGTATATCCCTGACCCCCTCATAATAAATTGTACATGGATGATCTCCCTCCCCTGGGAGACCATAATTTCTTGAGGGCACTGTCTATGCCTTATTTATCACTCTATGCTTGGGGCCTAGTCGTGGGCCTCCTACAGAGCAGGTACTCAGAAAATGTTTGTTGAATAAAAGGAATTAAATGATTGGTTATTGATATTAACTGCTGTGACTTTGGAGATGGTCCCTCAGATTCTAGAATTGTAGGCTTCACTTGGCTAGTATGGAAAATGCCCAAGCAGCAAGTTGTCACTGCCTGGCTGTGACCTGATTCATCTACCTCAAACTTGTGTAGCTCATAGCAAGATTGGGGGGTGGGGGTGGGGGCAGGGGAGAGCAATGGCCAAAGCCAGGGTAGGAAGCTTACACCAGCAGTTCATATTTCCCAAAGAGCTGTGCACCTCCCAGGAGGGTTCAGTCTTGATGTTGCTTCTCTGGGTTCAAAGCCCTTGGCTGGGGCTGCTGCTACCATGTGCTCACATCTAAGAGAGGCCTTGTGAGGACAACAATCAAGAGAAAGGTCATTGCTTGCTCTCAGTAGATTTGGCTGCAGTCACAGAGTCAGAAACCCTAGAAATCAACCAATCCAGAAGTTTTTAAGACCTTTTTCTTGCTTCGAGTAAAACTTTTTTTTCTAACAAGATATACAAAACCAGATAAAAGTCAGGTCTCTCTGGTTAAAGCAAGTCCCACCCACTCCCATCCTCATGCTCACTGAATATTTTGAAAATCACTGATATGTCATGACCGCCTCGTTTCAAAGTTGCTGCACCCAACCCCACGGAGCTGAGATGACCCTACTTGGTCATGTCGGTGCTGAGCAGCGTGTAGAGGTGGATCCAACAGGTCTGAAGAAGAGTTCCCTCCATTGTGTCCCTCCGCCTCCTTTGTAATAAATACCAGTCCACTAGCCACAACGATGAAGTGGTGCTCTGCGTTTTCTGGTGTGTAGTTATTGGGGCGCTCTCAGAAACCTGCAGCTGAAATGCTGCTGCTTGTTAGGACCAGTCTCCAGCCAGAGGAGACAAACTGTGAAGCCCTGAGTTATATTCTGGCACTGGCTAATGCTTGCCAGGCTGAAAACTCTTTTCCAGATGTGGCAATACAATTTGTTGAGAGATTCACTTGTGTGACAGGCAAACATTGCCAGAAGACAACATCACTTCCCTTTTGCAGCCTTCATTTCCCATAGCCTGAGTTCAGGGAAGCATTAGGCTAAGTTTCCCCAGAGCCAGTGATGGGGCAAGTGGGGACCTGTAGGGAGGCTAGGGGGGTATTTGGGGAAGTGAGACTGTGTGATATGTTAAGTTATACTAATATATAAAGAGCTAGGGTCTGTCACGACCTAAACGTCCAGACAGACGACCAAACACCAGGCTAGTGTCCTGGCCGGCGCAGCAGGAGTCAGTCCTGGGTCCCAGTGGCCCGCGGTGCAGTGGCGGGAGGGAGCTGTGGGAACAGAGCCATGCTGCCATCAGACTGGCCTCTGGGTCCCTCCCCCCGCCCACAGGCTCTGGGTAACCAGAGCCATGCTGCCATCGGACTGGCCTCTTGGTCCCTCCCCAAGTCCGCAGGCTCTGGGGAACCAGAGCTATGCTGCGATCTGGGAATCTTGGTCCCTCCCCCCTTCCACAGGCTCCAGGGAACCGGAGCCATGGTGTGATCGAACTGGCCTCTTGGTCCCTCCCTCCTGGCCCGCAGGCCCAGGGAACCAGAGCCATGCTGTGATGGAACTGGACCCTACCTGAGGGGTCCCAGATTGTGAGAGTGTGCAGACTGGTCTGAGAGACCTACCCCCACCCTGAGTGCACGAATTTTCGTGCACCAGGCCTCTAGTATAAAATAACATAAACCTTAAAATTATCTATAGCAAAATTAAATCAGGGGAAACCAGGAGACAAGCTCCTTGTGAGATTAGTACAAAGTGCTTAACATCAAATTGTCTCCATTTGTAAAGGGCAGATCACTCATTTGGTTCTAACCTTTCTAGAAGTGACTACAAAGAGGAAAAACAATGATTTGATTCACAAAATCCATGTGGTGAAAACATTTCTTTTCATGGAAAAGCACTTGTTCTGGAGTTGGAAAGAGATTTCTCTTGTGGGTCTTAAAAATGCTGTTCATGATATTAATATAGCAGAAGTGATCTGAGCACAGTAACTCATTGGTTGATTTAAAAACAAAAAACAACAATGTTTAAAGTAGAGGAATTGTGATACAAAAACATCATGATACAAACATACCTTACACCTTTTATTTAAATTAACCCTATGAATATACCTTTATTCCCCAATCTTTCCCTGTAGGGCAATGCCCTTTCCTTGGTTTGAGTTATTGTGCCGTCACATTCACAATACATCATCTATAATTTGGAGATAAATTGGAGTGTTAAATTAGACTATTTGTGTAGCCTTTTGAGTGTGTACTTCTTCTAGATTTTTTATAGCCTTTCCCCATTTTTTAATTGTTATCTACTCTAACAGCAACTTTCCTTGGCCATTCACCTTTATGAAGTCTTTCCAAATATGTCCCTTGATTTTTATTGAAATAATTCCAGTCATATGTTTTGGAACATTTTAATATAAATATCAAAATACATCATTATGATCAATTCAACTGACAATATATTTTGGAACAAAACCATTGACTTTGGTAAGCATACAACTTGGCTGCTGTGAGCCTAAGGGGATGGACAAACTAGAGAATAAAACTTGCCCAGAGTTCATGGGTGTGAATATAAGTCTTTATGATTCGCAAGAGGCCTAGAGGGCTCTGGGTAAATAATAGCTACTCCAGGAAGACATGAATTCAGTACTCAACTGCCAGAACTTAACAAAGATTCTCTCCTTTAATTCTACAAACAGCCTATGATTTAGGAGCCGCTCTTCATTTTCTTTTTCCTGGGTATATGCATATAAATTTAAGTATAGTTGGTACACAATATTATATAGCTCAGAGAAAGTACGTAACTCACCTAAAGTCTTACTGTTAATAGATGGCAGGGCTGGGATTAAAACTCAGGTCTTTTCAACTCCAAACACCAAACAATAATCACAATCACGATATTTTTAGAATTTCCTTAATCTAAGGTGGAAGCTGATGGGATAACCCAATGTAGAATTCAGAAAAGCATTTCTGGGGGTTACGGCACTATAGAAACTAGTCCGTGCACACAGCTTTCTTATGTTCCTGGACAGAACTTGAACTTCAAAGGGGAGGGGGAGATGAACTGATTATTCTTTAGACATTGTGCATATGCATTGTTTCCATCAACTGGGCTTTTGATGGGTTCTGAATGTTAGGGAGTTGGAGGTTATGCTGCCTGACAAGTACCTGGAGTGTAGCTATTTCCATTGTCGGTTAAAAGCAGACTAATGCTTTACTAATCAGCCCAAACAGGGGTAAAGATTGACATTCTTGGGGGTAGGGGAGTTGCAATCATTGGAGAGCAGTTCAGAGAGAAAGTGATAACCTATTGTTATCTGAACAGTGAATATCTAATGTAACCCTGCTGTGGTTTGGCTGTATTTTAATCATAGGCAACTGAACCATAGAAGCATGCGTTTGATTGGAAAATAACTCCTTTTCTTCCAATTTCCTTTAGACACCTAAGAAAAACTAATAATCTTACTTTTAAAATACATTGAATAAAAATCAATTCCTTGTACTTTCTCGCACCATTTTTACTTACAAAAGGATATTATACGTTCAGGCTTAACCTTTAGTGAGCACGTGCACCTTGCCGGGCATACTCTTAGACCCTCACATCACGCGTCTTTATTTAATAAACGGACCAAAATATATTATCACATACTTCCCCCAACTTAGCTTTTAACCCAAATGAATACATGCATGCCACACATTTGTTAGAAGTGAACCAAAAATATAAGACCTTTGACTTCTAATGGCTAATGTGACAAATTCTTATCTAAAAACATCAGGGTTTTGGTATGGCCGTACTGCGGGAAATTATGTCTAATTTTTATGGGGTGATCTGGAGTGATAATTATGATACCGTGGAAGTTAAAAATGCTTGTTGCTGAATATATAGTGATCTCCTTTCTTTAAATAACAGGGAAAAATACGTGTGTATATATTTGTAAAAAAGAAAATCAAAGTTAACATTAATTACTTAAGGGGGAATACCAATAAGTTGAACAAATCTTTCAAAAATAGTATGTTATATACAAATTAAACAGAAATCTGGAAACAAATTGCCGCTGGAGAAGTCTGGAAAACTTGCAGACGGAAGGTGTACTTCCTTCCTCGTCTTCATGGTGAGTCAAAAGGGGAGTCTGTCTGTAAGAGGCCGGGGAATGCCCCCAGCACACCACAGGACAGGAAACCTTCCAGCAAGAGGAGGGCAGCACAGTCAACCACACCACACCGAGGCAAGGCGGGATTTCACTCTGCTAAACTGCAGGGGCTTTCAATGGTTTCCCAAATGTGGTCTGCGAAGGACCAGAGAGTCTGGGGTAGCTATAGGAAAGAGGGGTGAGTCCCTGGCAAACAAGGGACTCTTGTGCCGCTGTCTGTTTTACATCTTGCAATTTCTACTTAACTTGGATTCAGCATCAACACCACTAAAAAAGGTGAACATTTCTGATTGCATTGAGAGGGACTTGGAAGTCAAACAAAATGTATTTAATCTCCCTGAGTCTAAGTTTCCTCATCTGTGTAACGCAGGGCTGTTGTGAGGAAACAATGAAATCATACAGTTAAGGGCTTAGCACTTAATAAGTGGTCACTTAAAAGAAAAAAAAAGGTCATCTAAGTGGTAGAGGCACAGGTAGGGCAAGTGACAGGTTTGGAACACCTCACACTATTCCATGGTCTTCAACGTTCCCTGTCACTTCCAGACACTATGCATTTCAGAGACCTGGGTTAAATTGTCACCCACATATGCTAGGAGCACCTACTCACCCATGGGACTTCCTCTTTCTCTGTTTGAAGAAGGCATCTCATTTCGCAAGGTCAGGAACCTAAGTCCTTGTCAGCCAGGAAGAAAGAAGGGCAATAGACACCCATGAAGCTCATGGCTAGTAAGCATCACAGTGAAGAAGACCCATCCTTGTATCCCAGGCCAGGAAAAATGTGAGGCCTTTCCTGAACCAGGCTGACCCAGGTAGTCTACCTTGATCACAATAGGATAACAGATATATAGAGACAGTTTGACACAGTGGCTCAAAACCCAAACTCTGAAGCTAGAGTCCCTGGATTCAAATCCTGCCTCAGTCCCATACTAACTATTTAACCTTGGTCAAGTTACTTGACCTGTCTATGCCTTAAGATATAATTATTTTTTACTAAAGACTCGGCGCATGAATTCGTGCACGGGTGGGGTCCGGCTGGCCCACCCTGATGGGGGGCGGGGCTGCGAATGATTGGCTAGCCAGCCCCACCCCATGGTCGAACTCCCGGTTGAACTCCCTGTCGAACTTCCAGTTGAGGGGACAATTTGCATATTAGCCTTTTATTATATAGGATTCTTATGCCTATAAAATAATAACTATTGCATATGGTTGTTTAGAAGATTAGATAATATTAACTATGCATGTAAAGCACTTAGGTGCTATATGAGTTAGCACATGTGCTGTATTCACCATTGCTATGACCAGGCAGACATAACTAATCAATGACAGAATTCTTTTTCACTGAATCTGTTTGGGGACTCTGTATCCTTCTCAACAAAGTCACTCCATGCAGTTGCTTATTGGATAGCTCAGCAAATGAAAACTATTTCCACACTTACTAGTAATACAGATTGGTGCAGCCACTATGGAAAACAGTATGAAGGTTCTTAAAAAATTAAAAATAGAACTGCCTTATGACCCAGCGATTCCACTTTTGAGTATTTTTCTGAAGAAACCCAAAACACTTATTCGAAAGAATATATGCACCCCTTTGTTCATTGCAGCATTACTTACAATAGCCAAGATATGGAACTAACCCAAGTACTCGTCAACAGACAAGTGGTTTTAAAAGTGGTATGACATATATACAATGGAATATTACTAAGTCATAAAAATAATGAAATTTTGCAATTGGGACAGCATGGATGGATCTAGAGCAGGGATAGGGAGCCTTTTATCTGCCAAGGGCCATTTGGATATTTATAACATCATTTATAGACCATACAAAATTATCAGTTTAAAAAATAGCCTACTATAATTGGTCAAACATTTAATTAACTCACCACTAATGCCTTGGCAGGGCCAGACCAAATGATTT
The DNA here is from genome assembly GCF_000412655.1 of Myotis brandtii. Taxonomy (NCBI): domain Eukaryota; kingdom Metazoa; phylum Chordata; class Mammalia; order Chiroptera; family Vespertilionidae; genus Myotis; species Myotis brandtii. The sequence goes on along the minus strand of NW_005369442.1, from coordinate 1,531,560 downwards.
ATTGGGCCTTACATGGCCTGAGGGCTGGATGTTCCCCACCTCTGACCTAGAAGGAACTATGTTAAGTGAAACAAGTCATACAAATACTACATGATTTCACTTATAGGTGGAATCTAAAGAACAAAATAAATTAACAAAAAAAAATTTAAATAGACTCAGATATAGAGAACAGACTGATGGTTGCCAGAGGAGAGGGGGTTTGGGGGATTGGGTGAAAAAGGTGAAGGGATTAAGAAGTACAAATTGGTAGTTTTGAAATAATCACAGGGATGTAAAGTACAGTATAGGGAATATAGTCAATAACATTGTAATAACTATGTATGGTGCCAGGTGGGTACTGGAGCTATCAGGGGAACACCATGTAAAGTATATGATTATCTAACCACTATGCTGAACACCTTAAACTAATACAAAATGAGATTGAATGTAAAATGTAATTGAAAAATTAAAAACAAGAAATTTATTTCCACACCATATTAATGTATAATGTCAACTGAAATATGTGGATGTAAGCAGTAAAGTCAGTTCACCCACACCAATTTTCTACACCAAACACTCCACAAGAGTAAAATGCACCCTGATGAGAGGCAAGTGATGCCCTATACAGGAGATTTGGCACTCAGGCTGGGTGGCCTGTTGTGTGGACACAAATGTTTTCAGCTGCCCTCGAATGCCTGTTGACATCCTGAGACCAGCAGCCATGAAGACATCCTTTTGCCTGTCCTCATTCTTCATTTGTTATAGAACAAGAGTGTCTGCTAAGCCACAGACCACAAAGAAAAAGGTCAGTCTCATAAAATGCACCACAGTCCTGCTGCCGTGCTTGAAAAAGCACGCTCACTTCAAAGCCAACCACGGACGGAGACACACAGGTGAGCCACTCGAGAACATTTATTTCACCTAGGAGCATCTACCCTGAGGACCCCAGCACGTGTGAGGTTAAACCCCTCATAGAAGAACCCACATCATAAGAACTGCATTTAACCAACAAAAGTGGAATCAATAGTGAAGGAGACATATGGGCAACAGCTTGTTAATTTCTAACCAACAATAACAACTGTTGAAGCAAAGAAAAGGTGGTATTTTCACCCACACTCTCACTGATCTGAAATTCTTGATTTACTCTCTCTCTTTCTCTCTAATGCTCCGCTCTACACTTCAGACCACAACCCCCCTCTGCAAACACATTTCTTTCTCATGAAGCTCAAGTGAACAAGACTGTTCTTTGAAACATGAAGAGAAAAATGTTCTTGGAGGATATGGGGAAGTTCACATGGTGCATAAGGGAGTGGGCTGATCATGAACCTGTGAAATCAACAGCGAATTCCAAAGCCTCACATTAACTTTTCCTTCAACTGCCATTCTCTCCAGCATTTAGAGAAGCTGGTAATAATGAGTAGCAGAGTGGTTTACTTGATTTTCCCTTTCCTGTACTTTGTGTTTCTGAAAGGAAATGGCTAAAAGGTCATCCAAAGCCCAGAGAAACCCAATAAAGGGCATGCTCCTATCCAACTGGATTGGTGACACTGCTGTTCAAAATCCTGGGATTCAAAGGTCAGACAAACTAGAGCTTGCTTCTCAACTTCACTGCCCATAGCCATGAGGTTTAGGGAAAGATGTGAGCCACTCAGAGGCAAGGTTTTCTCAGCTGTAAATGCAGAAAAATAATACCTACCTCCTAGTGTTATTGTGAGTCTTAAGTAAAGTAATATGTAGGCATTAAACAAATGGTAGCTATCTTCATCATCGTGTCACCATTGTCATCATCACTGATAATCATCCAAACAAAGCAACCTACCAATTATCACTGTCATTTATATGACCAAAGCATTTAGAAAGATCCCAAAGCAGATAAATGGCTCAATGAATGAATGCAGACTACAAGAGGGTCAAATATGTGGTGTCATCTTACAAGTCAAGAATCACTGGAAACTAGTTTGTTAAAATCATTTGAACACCTATTAACTGCAAAGAGGAATGAGGGAAACATTGAGGATCATAGCAATACTCGAAAATTGCATCATGGTTACAAAACTATAAATTTAATAAAATCACTGATTTATACACTTATGAGTAGATTTTATGTTACTTATACCTCAATAAAGATGCTAAAATTATTCTCCATGGACAGGAGCTGAAGGAGGATTACCTTGCATACAGTGTAGAAAAACAAAAAGAACCAAAATATGAAAGAAAGATTAAGAGACATGGAAGATAGAGTGAGATGCTATAAGATACATTGAATTGAATCCAAGAGGTACAAGAGAAACAGGCTGGGCAGAGGCAACTTAATAAGGGATGATAATTTTGTAGTATTGATGAAAACTATCAATCCATAAATTCAAGAAGACCAGAGAACCACAGATAAGGACAAATAGAAAGAAATTCAAGCTTAGACATATCATAGTGAAACTACAAAGACCAAAGAAAATGTTGGGAGCAATAAAGGAAAACAGATAGATGACTATCTTTAAAAGAACAGACTGATCTAACGTTTCAGCAGCAGCAATGGAAACCAGAGGGTGGAAATCAACCTGCAGAAAAATATAATTGCCATCATTGAGCTCTATATACAGTGAAAATATTTTTCAACAATGAAGGTGAAATAATTTAGACAGTAAATCTAAGATTTGCCACCTACAAATCTTCGAAAAACAAAGTTCCTCCTTTTTTTTGAGAGAGAGAGAGAGAGAGAGAGTGGAAGGAAGGGGAAGAGACAGAGAGACACATCGATGTGAGAGAGACATATCGATTGGTTGCCTCCCACACCTGCCCCAATCAGGGCCAGGGATCAAGCCTGAAACCAAGGTATGTGCCCTTGATCGGAATCAAACCCACAACCCTTCAGTCCACAGGCTGATGCTCTATCCACTGAGCCAAACCGGCTAGGGCTCTTCCTCCATTCTTTACAATCACTGAAACTCTACCTTTCTTCCCCGTGCTAAACCTTGAATATTCAATGGTTTATTGGTGTAGTCCTTAACCTGAAGAGACCCAGAATCAAGATGAGGGTTATTAGATTTAGCAAGAATACCCAGTTAAATTTCAATTTCAGTCAAGTTTCAATTTCAGATGTGTCCCAAATATTGCATGAGACATTTTCTGGGTGTCCTATTTTACCTGGCAATACCAGTCTCCATAATGGGAAAATATCAGAGACATAGTTGAAAATTGTCAGTGGGTAGGTAACAGCCACATCCCAGAGATTAGATGAGATAGACCAGAACTTAGTGAGAGCATGTCAGATGAAAGAAGACCATAAAGGACCCACCTGGAATTCTGCCCTGTAAAGAGGTGACTGAGGAAAACTGAGAGGCGAGGAGGGAGGGCAGGCAAGGAGGGAAGTTCCGGGGAAGAGGGGTCCCCATTGCATAAAGTTTCATTCCTTCAGTAAGTATTGAGCATCTGCTACTATTCTAGACACTATCTACACTAATAAAAGAGAAACATGGTAATTGGCGTACGACCACTACCCTTTTCATTCCGGGGAAGAGGGGTCCCCATTGCATAAAGTTTCATTCCTTCAGTAAGTATTGAGCATCTGCTACTATTCTAGACACAATTTTATATAATAATCAAAAAGAGTGCTCTGAAATTGACACCTTGGAGATCATTGTTGTAGTTTCTTAGAGTTTTTACAGAGCCAATTTCAGGACTACAGTCACCTGCTACAATGAAGAGTTTTGAGACTTTTCTATTATGGATTAAATTGGGTCCCACCAAATTAATATATTGAAGTCATAACTGTAACCCCCAGTATTTCAGAAAGTGAGCTTATCTGGGAATAAGGTCACCGCAGATATAGTTAAGATGAGGTCATGCGAGAATAGGGTGGGCTTATAATCCAACATGACAGGTGTTCTTATATAAAAAGAGAATTTAGATATAGATACACACACTAAGGAAGAACAGCATGTACAGAAGGCAGAGACCTACAAGCCGAAGAACACTGTAGATTATCAGAAAACCACCAGAAGCTGAGAGGCAATCCAGGTGCTCTCACAGCCCTCAGAAGGCACCAACCCTGCCAACACCCTGATCTTGGACTTCAGCCCCCAGAACTGAGACAGTAAGTGTTTTTAAGACACCCAGTGTGTGGTCCTTTGTTACAGCAGCCTTAGCAAACTGACATCCTTCCTTTAGAAAAATTAACTTGAAGGAAGGCTGCCCAGCTGATCCCAAGACCTCTCTTGGGGGGCATTTCCCCGTGGAGATGCTGGCCCTGAGGCCCCTCTCCTAGGGTCAAGCCTGGGGTTGGGGAGGTCTCCTCAGTCTTCAGCTTCTAGCCCAGGACTTCTTCTTGTTACCTTCAAGGCCTTCCTCACCTTCTGAATAAGGAAGAGAATTTCTGCTACTTTCCCTTCCCCTCCGCCCTTCCCCATGCACCCCAGTCCTCCTTTACTTCTCCTTCCCACACAGCAGCTGTGCGGCTGCCCAAAGAACTTTCCCGGTTCCCCTTTCCCTTCTCCTCAAAGCCTCATGCCTAGTGTGAAATGAAGCGGTCTTTCTAGGTCCCACTCTGGGGGGAAAGTTGTGTTTTCTTCTATTTCCTATCTTTTCTGGACCCATTTCCTCCCAGATGGCTTTCCCTTACTCCAAGCCGATGGAATGTTTAATTATTCATTCAGAGTGTATTAATTAACCATGCACGAAGCACTGTGCTAGCAGCTTCAGGAGCGGCTGAGATAGAGAACACCTGTACCTCAAGAAAACTGAAACTTGGCAATGATTTAAAGGTGACAGGTATGTTTGCCCTTAGGCCAATTCCAGTTGATTCTTCTGGGCTTCCTGGAGATTTAGACTCCTAACGCGTCTCAGGCCCATGGGAGAGTACTGAGATGAGTGATGGCTGCATGGACAAGGGAGGGGGGATGCCAGCATGGGAAGACCAGATATTTGCCATCACTGAAGTACAGAGACTCAGATCTGGATTCAGATTCTGGCTCTGGGTACTAGTAAGTGAACTTGAGTTAGCAAGTTGTAACCTCTTATGACCTCAGAGCAGTTGAACCTCTGAGTTTCTCGATAATTAAATACTTTAACAAGTAAATAATAAAGCCAATGACTCTAGAACATATAGGTATTTGTGTTGATTGGATTTTTTTTTAAGTCTGGATACTGTGGGGTAAGGAGAGAAGACCAGAACCCAAATAATTACATTGCCAGGCAGAATAGATTGTAAGGAGTATGGAGCGCCATGGCAACTCAGAGCAATCTCCAGGAGTCGAGAAAGGTGGAGGCTGTTGGGAAAGAACAGAATGTGAAGTCTGAGGGTGGAATCAGAAGAGTGGGGTATATTAATGGGCCTATGGCAATGGGGAAAAATACCAGAAGGAAGGCTGGGACAAGAACAGAGAGCCTTAAATTCCTAGCCAAAACATTGGGATTTTAATAAAACAGAACTCTGTATGAGTCAAGTTTCAAAGCAAACTAGTACAACGTCGTTTGCATGGAAGAGAAAAACAAGAAGAAAATTTTAGACTGTATAATCCTTTTCATTCCTCACCTGAGGGTAGGCTTATTGATTTTAGAGAGTGCAGGAAGGGAAGGGGCGGGGGCAGAGAGAGAAACATTCATTGATTGTCCTCCGTAGTATGCAACCCAAACAGGACCAAACCCACAACCTAGGTATGTGCCCTGACTGGGAACTGAACCCACCACCTTTCAGTATACAGGATGACACTCCAACTGTGCCACACTGGCCAGGGCAACTGCATTAATTCTTTATGGGGTAACAACTGAGTTATGCTGGTATAGGGGTATCTTCTTGCTTCCTACTAAGACTAATCAGCCATGACCAAAGTTACAATTTTGAGCACTATGTATGTATACAAACAAGGCAGTCTTGACAGCTTCATATTAGTACATCAAAGTAGATACTACTATTACGGGAACTGAGATTTCAAGAGCTAATCTGCCCAATATCACACAGCAGCAAGTGGTAGAGACAGGAGTAGCAAAAATATTTGAACCCAATTTGAGCCTGGACTACACTTTGTTATTGAAAGCTGGGCTAGGGAGGGACATAGCTACAGACTAAAAGTACAGGGGCAGTGGACTGCTTCTAACTTAAGATTTCGCTCACATGAAAAAAATCCAAATGGCACTGGGAACACTCAGAAATGACTTTTTTTGTGGTCAGTTAGCATTCATTCCTGTCTGAAATAATGAAAATCACCTGACTGAACTGTGGTCAGTTTTTCACTGATTATTGACATGTTCCTGGCCACACAATTCCCTCCCTTAAAAAGATTCCTCTTCATTACAGGTCACCTTTCCCCCTTCCCTTTCCCCCAGGAGACACTTCTGCAGGGGTAGATGCCACGTCAATAAAGGAAATCGAGACTGATGGTGTTTTGTGTGCCTAACACACTCTTAATAGGATTACCTGTTCAGGGTGGTTCTTGGTTTCAAGCTGGGAGAATTCACAGGCTGTATGCAGGATCCGCTGCTCTGGACAAGACCTCCTGATCACCCAGGATGCTCCAGCCCTAGGTGGCCCTGAGCTAACAGGCAGAAGTACCTCCCGCCAACCGAGTGCTAGAACTTAGCTCAGTTCTAGAAGCAAGTAAGGATTAAAAGGTGGGGCAGGAACATCCCAAGTTGAACAGGCTTCTCTTCAAAACCCAAGCAACAAGAATACAAACCACTTGCGTGGGAGACTCCTCATGTCAACCTTGTGAATTCATGTTTTAGACAGTCTCTTGTAGAAGGAAACGCGCCAGTTATATTAGCTGAAGTCACATAAAACTGTTACTATCTGACCATTATTTTGCCCACAAAAATGGTCATTCCACATGAGTTAACCTAACAATAATCATAGTGATGTGTAGAATTCTCCAAACATTTTCTATATTTTTCTATGTAAATGAAGACCAAGAATTTTAAGAATAGGATAAGAAAATATAGCACATATCAAATCCTTAATAAATGTCTTAAATTTTCAAGTATGTAAATCCTAGTGATCTGAGCCTGGCATGGATCCTGTGCACACTGGGCACAAAACTTCCTAATGTCCAGGTGAGTGCACCTTACCACTTTAAAATTTAATTTCAGCTTGAAATAATCAAACAATTTACTTGATTTATATATTTACATTTTTATTAGAATTCTTCAGAACTGTCAACAGTTGGACAACATATCAGGAAAAAAACACATAGAACACCAACATCCTTTAAACTTGCACTGTTTCCATATTTACACATAAAGTTACTGTATATATAAAAAATATTTTCAAGGACTCATGGGCTTGGGGATATTCAAAAGACATTATTGCTACATTTCAATATTTACAAACAAAAAAAAAGCCACAAAATAATTTCAAACATTAAGCCACTGCAAAGAAACATCTGATGTAACAACCAAAAAAAAATTATAAAAATATAAACTTTCAAGAATATCCAAGACAAAACTCTCAGTGAAGTGCCCCTGAAGTACCTAGACATCTACAGTTAACCACTTTTCTTACTCTAATTGAAGTCAACAGCAACGTAAAGGAAATTTTCCAAGTATGGCAAACAGCGACAATCTCTTACGTTGACAACAAAACCCCGAAACCGGTTACCTTTGGAAAGGTGCGAGAGCATAGAACTCCAGTGCAAATGGTTACTTCCAGATAAATGGCCACAGTTCTCTACATGTCACCTAAGGGACTAGGAAGGGGGAACCGTGAAGGCAGCAGACCTGCATCTTGCAAGACAACACAGAAGCCTTGCCATGTACCACATGGACCTCTTGTAGTTGGGCAGTGATGAAAGAGAAGGTAAACTAAGAATAATATCCAGGCTACAACCTAAAGGGTAAAATTTAAATACATTCCAGTGGGAAAGTAGCATTAATAAGGTCTAAGGAACGAGTACAGTATGTCGAGTATAAATAACGCAGTGCCTTAAGTGGCGGTGGATTGCAAATAAATAGGTACTTTAGGCACTCGGCTTCCTACATGCCTCTATGTGAGCTTTTGGTAAGCTTCTCAGGACAGCAAGGTGAAGGGAACGAAGAGCAGTACGGACAATGAAAGCCAAGCTACTTCTTGGGTACTAAGGACCCTCTTGGGCTCAGGGCAAAAATACCGCCCAAAAGATGTGTCTATAAGCACACACATGCACGCACACATACACACTTTATATAGATACTGGCCCAGCGTCCAAGACATGTCTGCAAAGGAGCCTGAATCTAAATTTTCTTTCCTGCTACAGAAGCATCCAAACCAAGACAGCACTGTTTTCTCACTCCTGCCGGAGTCATGCAGTGAATTCTGAAGCTAATAGGCGTGTTCTGGGGAATCTGTACAGCAAGTTCCTTGGCTACATAAGAAGATTGTTCTTAAGATTGTGCTTAACAATTATGGTTTTTCTTTAAAAAAAAAAGCACTAACTGTGTCCTTCACACTTGCCTGGCTCTGTATCTATTCCTACATACAGCAGACTTGAGCAGAGTCGTATCCAGAAAAGACACCTTGTGGGTTTTCCTCCCTCAGGTATATGAACATGTACAATTGCAGGATGAGTATATACAACGTGAATGGGGGAGGCCCTCTCTCCAATCCAGCGCCCTGACAGCTAACTGGCCAGAAAGCAGGTCAGCAGGACACAGGCTCACGGCTCAGCAGCAAGTCTCCATTCAGGCTTGGGGAGCGTTTTTTCATGGTCGACATCTCATTCCCATCATGAAGTAGGAGATTTCTTAAGCCCAGACATTCATAGACGTCTGACCTTTGTCCCAGTCACGCTCTATTTTCCACATCAGGGGCTTAGGTTTCAGCTTCTAATCTCACTGCACCATCATGTCATTATGGATGGCTACAAGGGCTGAAGGTGACTACTGCCATTTATTTAAATATACTACCAACCATACTTTTCTAACAGAAACTAGAGAAGGCTCAGAAAGGACTCAAGGTGCCTAAAGCCCATTTCACACTCCCTTCCTCCAACTCAAATGTGTTGTTGTTGTTACCAGGAGCTACTCTGCTATTGGGAATATATGCAGTTTGAACCCTGGCCTGGCAAGGGGATAGGGGCGGATGACAAAAAGCATCGGCCACTAAAGTGTGCTCATAAAGACGGATTACAGTGGGGTGTCCATTTTCTGGGAGTAGGATGCAAGTCGAACAAAAACAGTCATAGAAACCAGAAGAATGGGGATCACTGTGTCGGGGAGACCCCAGGCATGTGCTCTGCTTCAGGCGTCTTCGTGAACAAGCAGGGGCTGGGTGGACGAGGTGCTGCTGCCCACGGAGTTGATCCGCACAGAGTGGTCCACCACGATGTTCTCCTGGTTGGGGCTCCAGTTGGCTAAGTTGGAATAAATCTGAGGAAAACAAGTCCACAGTCAATACACTAATCCTCACCCCGAGCACAGTGACGAAGGGGCACTGTGGTAGCTTCAGAATGCCAGATAACTTGAGGAGGACTCTTACACAGAGAGTTTAAAGGCATTCACAGTCCAAATCATACTGACAAAAGAAAATGCAAGTTTGTTTACCCCTCCTTTTCCCCAAGGCCTGATGATGTAGGAAGTGATGGCAAAAAAAAAAAAACACAACAAAAGTGCTTTTCTGCTAGGACACTTTTCGAACAGGCACTACCTAACCTATTTAAAAGGTTTATAAATCTAGGTAGCTAACTACAACCCAACAGCCGATGTAATTTACTGAGAAAGCGGTGGCCCTTCCATTGAGAATCAAGCACTTGGGTGGAAAATGCTGTTTAATTTGAAATACACTTTGCCACCCAGAAGAGCAAGCTTTCACCCAAAAATACCAGTGGTGTATGCTTAGAAAAAAGAAAGATAGCTCCAAGCCCAAATCCAGAAAAAAAGCAACTTAAAAAAAAATCTGACTCAAAGTAAGGATCACTGTCTTTCTTAAAATCAGAAGAAATATGGATATGGGCTTTGACTTCCTCTCTCCCTAAATCGCTGGGAGGATCTCCCAACTTCAAACAACTCTGCATCCTATACGGCTTGTGGGCGCACAGCTCTGTGCCATTTTCTGGTTATGCTTGTTTGAGCAGAAGCTTATCTCACTGCGCTAACAAGCTGTCTTTTCTACGCTTTTATTCTAGTTCACATTAGCCCAACCCTCCAAAGGCTGAATGGCCCTGACATGTGAGAGAGCCCATGCAGACCCCATGACCAGCATTTGGGTGGGGGAGGACACGTGGAAAATCCTTATGGAAGCTTCCACTTCCACACTTCTGAATGCAAAGCCCTCACTCTCTTCCCGCCCCATCTCACATCCTTCTTTGGCTCAGAGCAGGGGGTTAGGCAGAAAGAACTTGTTTCCTTTCCTTTCCTTTCCCATCCAAAGTCCTATTTACAACCTAAGCCAAGGAGAGAAGGGGTGGGAAGGGGCGTCCTCACCCCCAGAGCCTGAGGAGGAGGACACCCTGGGACAGAGAGGGGAGACCTGGGCCTGTACTCACATGGTTGCTGCTGTCTGAAATCTGCTTCTCAATCAGCTGAACGATCTGCTTGAATGTCGGCCTTTTCAGGGGATCAGCATCCCAGCAAGTCTTCATTATGTCATACCTGCAAAACGAGGGCTGTTTGCCGTCATTGCTCAGTGCCCTTCACCTGGCTTCAGGCGTACGCCGTGCAATTGTTTCAAAAATGATCCCAGGCTGGGCAACTGGACAGACTGCATGGCATACTCTGTGTATGAGATGCTGCCAAAACGTTCTGTGTATTTGGTGACAACAGATTATAAAAATAAGCTACAGAAATGACATTTGACCAGGATGCCCTTAAACAGGAACCAAGTGACATTTCAAACTGGCCTACTCGAAAACCCTCAACATCTGGGTTTCTGTCTTTAAAAATAAAAATGAAAGGGGAAACATAATCTGCAGGAAAGTGCCCGGGCCCTTACATTTCAGCAGGTGCGTGCTCCGGGCTCAGCATCCGGAAACCCTCCTTGATCATCTTGTAGAACTTGGAATCGACCGGCATTCCAGGGTAGGGGCTGCTTCCTGAGGCACAAATGGTTTGCAAATCAGTGTTAATCTTAAGAAAGCAGGACACTGGAAAAACCTTAAGAAGATGCTCTGAGCCTATGAAGGTGCCTTTGGCAAGAATCATTTTACCTAAAGAGAACAGCTCCCACAGAAAAATCCCATAGGACCAGACATCGCTTTCGAATGTGTACACACAGTTGAAAATGCTTTCAGGCGCCATCCACTTCACAGGTAGCCGAGCCTGTAACGGAAGCACAACAGATTCAGTGATGTAAATTAAGAAGCTCCAAAAAGCTAAATAGCAAATTATTCCGATAGACGTGGCTCCCGCAGAGAGCTGGGGGTGAGAACTTGACTGCCTCTCCCAAAAGCCTTTTATCCCTGTGACTTCAGATGAACCCCAACTACCTCCAAAATAGGTGGCTCACAAGAATACCATCCCTATTTTCAAGATGGGGACACTGAGATGCTACAATCATCATCATCATCATCATCATCATCATCATCATCATCATCATCATCATCATCATCATCATCATCATCATCATCATCATCATCATCATCATCATCATCATCATCATCATCATCATCATCATCATCATCATCATCATCATCATCATCATCATCATCATCATCATCATCATCATCATCATCATCATCATCATCATCATCATCATCATCATCATCATCATCATCATCATCATCATCATCATCATCATCATCATCATCATCATCATCATCATCATCATCATCATCATCATCATCATCATCATCATCATCATCATCATCATCATCATCATCATCATCATCATCATCATCATCATCATCATCATCATCATCATCATCATCATCATCATCATCATCATCATCATCATCATCATCATCATCATCATCATCATCATCATCATCATCATCATCATCATCATCATCATCATCATCATCATCATCATCATCATCATCATCATCATCATCATCATCATCATCATCATCATCATCATCATCATCATCATCATCATCATCATCATCATCATCATCATCATTGATGTTTCTATCCCTCTCCCTTCCTCTCTGAAATCAATAAAGATGTATGTTCCACAATTAGGTAAACTAAAAAAAAAAAATTATACGGAAAGGGGAGAGATTTGGTCCCTGAGTATTTCACAGGGCCTCTTAACAGGCCTGGCCTCGTACTCCTATATTTCTTTTTCTTTAATATGCAACTGAAACTATGCATTGGGCAAGTCACTTAAACATCTGTAACTAAGCTTCTTCTATAAAACAAAAATACTTCAAATGTCACGAGTTGTTTTGTGGCTTAAATGCGATAACGTGGGTCAGCGTGCTTAGCAGTCCTGCCTGACTACCTAACAGCTGAGAAATGGTCTTGCATAAGCGATCACTCAATAAATAGCAGTGGTTGATGATGATTATGACTATTCCAAGAAGGTGAGGGGCAGATTCAGGGCTGAAATTCAACAGCTGAATTTCACATCCTGAACCCTTTCTGCTAAAACCGAGCCAAACTTTTCGTGACTGTTCCTCTTAAAGACGTGCTGGATTCCTGGATCTTAATCTACCACAGAAAACTAAATCAACCCTCCTCTTAACTCATTTAGAGTTTAAAATTAAGAAGACAATTTCTTATAGTCTTTTAAGTTATTTTAGTCCATAGGGGTGGGAAAAATTCTTCCAATATCTCCCCTGCCCCTGAAATGTTGTGCTAAAACTCCTACGGGGGCTCTTAACCTGCAATCTACAAGTATCTTGAATCCAGGTGCCTGTGAACTTGGAAGGGAAGAGATTGCATTCTTGTTTACACTAACTTCTAAATGAAGTTCAGTATTTCCTTAAATTATGAATGAAGGCAATAAAGCACAGTAGACTGAGCAGGACCTGTGACTTTGTCACCAATATAATCATGGAGATCGTCATCATAGTACAGTATTTACATTCATCACCACTTTGAAATTATAGTTTCTAGAATATGTTATTCTATGTAACAAAGCACATGTATTGTCATATCACAAATTTACTTTTTAATATTTTGATCAGTTTAACTGCTTTTCTTGGTTATCCTCCTTATTTTATTCTGTGCATTTAAAACAATGTTCTGACAAAAGATCCATAGGATTATCCAGGGTAGGAAACCCTGGCACAAAAATTTAAGGAGAACCCATGCAAAATGAAAGGATTTCCAGGGAAACTGACACAACTAGGAGAGCTCAGATGATGAGGATGTAAATTTGGGGGTAGTAACATGCTATGTGAGTTTCATTGCTTTTAACCTGTCTGCAAATTTTCCTTATTCAGTAGCCTGGTGAAAGTGACATCCGTGATTGGTTAGTTCACCTGGCTTGAGCTGGAGCCCACAATATGGAAGCTGGTGGGAACTAACCCTTCCTTGTTATTCCAACCAATAACAAGCAGTAAGGAAGTGCAGCATCACCACTGTCGTGATTATTTATATTTCAAGTAAGACAGCTATGAAATAATAAGTGCCATATAAGTATTAGCCACAATGCGCCTGGCTCTATTCTAAACGTTTTATATATATTAATTGATTTAATCCTCCTTGCAACTTTATGAGGCAGCTGACAGTATCATTCCCAAGAGGAGAAAGACCCATGTTCGTAAGTGTCGGATAATTCTTGCCAAATATTACACAGCCACTAAATGATGGACCAGATTTGAGCCTGGCGAGACTGGGTCCAGAAGCTGCAGCCTTCTTCCTTTTGTCCTTCTGTCACTATTGAGAGGCCTAGATAAAGAACCACCTCACATTCTTCCTTTCAGCAGTGCACCAGGATGGAGAGAACACGGTTTTATTAACGCTCCTAATGATGAATTCTAGCCTCAGAAGAGACTAATTTAAAATGCATGTGTTGGCCCTGGCCAGATAGTTCAGTTGGTTAGTGTCATCCCAATATGCCAAGGTTGCAGGCTCGGTCCCCAGTCAAGGCAGATACAAGAAGCAACCGATGAATGCATAAATAAGTGGAACAACAAATCAATGTTGCTCGCTCTCTCTCTCTTTCTCTCTCCATTCCTCCCATTCCTCTCTCTCTTAAATCAATTATTTTAAAAAAGAAGAGAGAGGGAGGGAGGGAGGGAGGGGAAGAGGAAGGGAGGGCTTGAGGGAGGGAAGAAATGCTTTGATTAGAAGTTAAACCTAGAACTTGTTTCTACAAACCCAAGTCAAGTGTAGCCAATCCACAGAGATGCCATAATGATGAAGGAGAAAATATTACCTTATCAATAGCTACCTCTAGGAATAAATCCGGACTATAGAAATGGGTCTGGGAAAATAGATGCAGAAGAATATAGACACAGGACTACATGACTTCCCATACTAATGGGATACTGCTCTGGAAATCCAGCACTCTGGCTGCAGACTCTAACAACCGGTGTATCTCAGACAAACATCACTGAAATACACTGCAACTCTGAAAATGTGAAGACACTGCATTCTAATGCCAAGGGTTTGCGATACAATGAAAACGGCAATGAAATAAAGCACTTTGAAATAAAATCACTATGTTCTATAAACCAATTATAACTTATGAACCTATTTAATAAGCTCTCTATTGATTGTCAGATCCAACATTCTTCATACCTAACTCTGTACATTACCTTCGATTTTAATCTTTTTCACATGGCATGTCAATCTCAAAATAAAATTCTCCTGCTGTGACCTTCAGGTCCACGTTTGTTTCACTGGAGCAAAATTGAGTTCATTGCTATTCTCAGGCTACAATGAAAATTAAGGCTATTTCTGCTTCCTTCACATGCCCCGTAATTACACAATTAGAATTAGGAATTCTATTATCGGAATGTTAGTTGTGCTGTTCAGCATACCATGCAAATTTTGCTGAAGTACACTTAATGTGACGGCTAAAATGCATGGTCCCTCAAAGGTAGGATTTGCATTATGAAAATCATAAAAAAACAATTCTTATAAAAAACTTGAAACTAAAATCTTCACTGGACTGTCAAGGAGAGAGTGGATACTCACATTTCCTTTGACCACATAATTAGAGTCGTTCTTGATGTCTCTGGCTAGACCAAAATCACAAATCTTTGTGATTCGACCATGGGTAAGAAGAATATTTCTGGCTGCCAAGTCTCTGTGAATACACTATCAGGAGAGAAGGGGGGGGGGGGGAAGCCATTTAAATTTATTTTAAACTTTTAAAGAGTGAAAACTATGTTTAATACTAGAGTGCTGCATATGTTATACACATCCAATACTTTTGCTTTACATTTAAACTACTCAGTGCACCAAAAATAAGTGTTCTAAATTATGCCTTGAATGATGCTCAAAATTTGTGTTTCACATCATTAGGACCTTAATTACTATAATCACTTTCCAAAACCAACTTGAATAAATGCTTTCTTGGGGCTGCTTTCATTCATTGGAAAATACATTAAATAATCGTATCCTATTTTTTTTACAAAGAAAACTCATTTTGCATGCTTCTCTGTGAATGTTCTTTGATAGGAGTTTCTAATATGTCTTTGCAACTTCAACTTGACATCTCCCAAGGACACAGGGAGAAGCTCTTTATTTCAGCCACCCCATATCCCCTTTTAGTTTGGTAATTGTTTGGAAATGTCACCATTGACACATAAAAGTCGGATCTGTGACCTTATGCTATTCTGGTCATCCCACTTCCTAGGGAATTCCTCTCACCCTTACAGAGACCATGTTCCTCGTTTTGGTTCCCTCATTCTCTTCCTATCCCCAGTCTTTTCCCAAATGTTTATTATTCTCTCTGATCCCTATTCCCCCAACATTTTATAAACCATACATGCAATGTTAGTAGTCTATCTTCAATAAAACCCACGTATATGCCCTCCAAGCACTGCAACTATGTAAGGCACTTCCCCTTGCTTCTGCTGATAAAATAGCTATCTATTCTCTAAGAATAGCTTCTATATCTTAAAAGCCAAAAGGTTTAAATGAATGCATTGCATATAAAAAATATTCATAGAAAGCTCATTTAGACAGAATTACACTTTAAGTCTTATAAATGAGAGCAGGAATTCTAAACAGACAGCAGTTGGAACATGAAGAAACTACATTTCCTCTGCTTTGGTTACCACACTTCAAAATGACACTCTGCATTCTAACTACGGCTGTAAAATGCTTCGTTCTGGAGGGAGAGACTCTTCTGAAAACCACTCCCACTTACGTTCTTTGAGGCCAGGAAGGCCATGCCCTTCGCCACCTGGTAAGAAAAGCTCAACAGGTCTTCCAGGTCCAGGGCCAACTCGTCATCTTCCATGATGGCAGGTGTCACATCTCTTTCTATGTATGAGCCTGTTGAGAGGAGAAGGATTTTCTGAGCAACTGAAACCTTAAAGGCGAGGAAAACAAAAGACGGTGACAAAGGTCACACCAAAGGTAACAAATGAACTAATGTGAACTTGCAGGCCAATGACCTCCCCAGTGTTGAGGACGGGTAGATACTGAATCACAAAGTAATATTCACAATCCCGGGCAAGGTTACACAATCATCAGGGGAGAAGGATGGTGGATTAGTACAAAAATCTCATATTTTCACATGCAAAATACGTATGTGATATATTTTGATATGCAAAATACATATTTGATATGCATATATTTTCACAGTTGCATTAAGATGCTTCGATACAATAACCCAGGTTGTGGCCTTGTAGACCCTCTTAAAAACCTTAACTGTCACTGACCACGAATGGCATTGCCACTGGACCCTACTATACAGGAGAACTGGTCAGTACCAGGAATGGTGTTGTATTCCACAGTGGTCTGAGAAATCCTCTGTAAATGAAGTTGATTTCATTACTTGATGGGTACCCACCTATTCTTGCCGATCGCCTTTTGTCTGCCTTGGTTGGTACAACATAAGAAACTCCGGGTTTCATGTCCATGTACTCATTAGTACTGTCATTACTGGGAGAGATAAAACATCCATCAAATCATGATCGAATAAAATGGGAAATGGGGGGAACACTGAAGGGACAGGTTCTATCTCCCCATCCCTTTTTACATAACAGGCTGATTTTATTCAAAAAAATATTGCCAAATTTGACTGAAGAAAACCTTGTTCAGTTAAGAGGTGAATTTTTAACATTCAACATTAGGGTCCAATCCCTAGGAATTAGATGGCTTTTTTTGTGTGTTCAATCATAGACGGTACTCAGTTTAGAAATTTCCCATCCCTTGCCACTGGAGATTTAATGGGAAACAGAGCCAAAAAAAGGCATCATTCCACATTACTTCAAACTCTCTAAATTAGCCCCAAGAGACAAGATGAAAGAGACAAAGAACCAGAGCTTCTGTGATGTGTTATGGGGGAGAAGACAGGGATCATTAACATATAGCAACTGATGGAAGAAGGTTTAAAAAAACCAAGTTTGGTTCAGATAAACACCAATAATTTGGATGATTTTCTGAACCATCTGGACCTCTTGAATCTGCAACATTTGGCTGGAGAGTCTTCAAGATTTCTAGTACTTCCTGCTTGTGATTAGCATAGAAACACCATGACAACTATCTCCCTCAGAATGTGCGGATGGTTCAGTCCCATATGGGATCCCAAAGCACAAAGAACACCACACAGGACTGAACAATTTAGGCCATTATTTCAGAAAGTTAAAAAATAAAAAAAATACATCTGGGATCAAAGCTTTAGAAATAAGGCTCCTTTACTCATAGAAGGAGCATTTGCTCTGGAGGAACTAACAAAAGGTGGTTGGTATCGTGTTTTACTACCACTTGATGGTACTCAAGTTTAAAGGATTTTAAAAAAAAAGTAAAAAGATTCACCTGGGGTTTAAAACCTTATCCACAGGTACATAAAAGGGCTTGAAGAGGTAACTGCCCATCAGTAAAGTTTACTGAGGTCTCCTTAAGGGTCTGGAGTTAACAGGTTAACAAGCATGTCAAACTTGCAGCCGGCGGCTCGTTTGGCATGCGGCCTACCAGCCGCGAGTTTGACATGCTTGGTTAGGAGATAGATTTGCCATCTCTAAATACAGGGGCAACAGTATAAAAAGGAGAGGAGAAACCCACTGCACAAATGCAGAAATATAAAGAATAAGGGACTGGGCATGAGAAGTAGGATTTCTGTTGGGCTGAGTGAATCCAGGAAACCTTCTTTAGTGGTGTAACTTAACATTCGGAAAAAAGAGGCAGGCATGGCAGAGATGATTTCTATTCTTGTTGTAAACCACACTAATTCTCCTTAGAAGAACTTGAAGCTCTTTACACATCATTTAAATTCAGAATGTTACCAATGATGAAAGAGATGAAAATAAGGTACAGAATTTCTTTAAATGTGCCTTTTTATAGCATAATGAGGTTTTGATTTTGTTTTTTTGAAGGGTTAAGTATATAGAAATAATTTAGAGGTAGATGGCGAGAAACCTACAAGCAGTTAGGTTCAGAGCTTTCTGCCATTCTGATAAAGGCTTTAAAGGAATTTACTGTGACGACTTGACAAGCTTGCGCATTTTCCTATAAACGGTGTCTCACTGTAAAGATGCATACAGTACCAGTGCCACAGGATAAATGGACTGACACACAAGAGCAGAGCCATGATAAGAGAAACAGGTATAGAGTTCATTCTGTTGAGCAGAACAAAAGCTTAGGAAAAAACTAAATATGCATTAAAGAAAAATATGTCAGCAAAAATCTAAGTTTAAGACTACCTGAATCTTTAAAAGCATGATTTAAACTCTGCAAACTGTTAATCACATTTAAATGATTTAATAATTCTGATTTTGCACCTCAAAGTACCTCAGTTCACTTTTTTTAAAGAATCAGCCTTGATTGCAAACCCTTATGACCCCAGAACTGCCTGTCAACAGCTGACTGTTTATGTAAATCAGTCTTACCAGGAAGACTCCTTTGAATGCAGAAGGTTCTTATAAAGTGCCGCTTCTGCATGATCTTCCTGCTTCGAGCAAATAAATGAATCACGTTTTCTCCTCAAAAAATTCAAAAGATCACCATAGCAACAATATTCTGTAATGACCAGCGTGGGCCCTATAAGCAAAAAAGGAAAAGGTTAGAAAGAGCTGAGCTATATAGACAAATCCTGCCTCCCAGAAAAATGCCCAATGGTGATCCAAGCCAGGAACAATCCGTTTCAACGGACAAGCTTACTGAGTACCAACACAATCCAACTATTAACATTGCTTATCATCCTAGCTGGTTTGGCTCAGTGGATAGAGTATTGGCCTGTGGACTGAAGGGTCCCAGGTTCGATTCTGGTTAAGGGCACATGCCTGGGTTGCGGGCTGGATCCCCAGTAGGGGGCATGCAGGAGTCAGCCAATCAGTGATTCTCTCTCATCATTGATGTTTCTATCTCTCTCTCCCTCTCTTTTCCTCTCTGAAATCAATAAAAATATATTTTTTAAAAAAAACAGCATTGCTTACCAAAAAGCAGCCTTATGTGAATAAAACTAAACAAGCAAGCCCCTTTTAACCTACATGTGTGTCAGTGGTTAGGGGCAGGTGTGATTTCTGGTTATACTATTATCAAACTTCCTATTTGAATCCTCGGACTCACTCTGCTTACACACAGTGGGGCTCACACCCTCTCGGTAACATTGTCATGGAAATGATGGCACAGGCTGCAGCATAATAGGAAAGCCAACTGCGTGGAAAAGCCAGCTGAGACCCATTAGGAAACGGGCGAAGCCCTGAAATGACAGGGCATCACCATCACCTGTGTTCTGAGCACTCCTAAGTCGAACATTTTCTTGGTGTTGTGAATGCCTAACACGGAAGCTCTGAAGTTAACAGGCAACTAATTAACATGGGCAGAAGTTTCTCATGAACAATTCATGATGTGGTGAAGCAACGGTTATGGGGCCTGTTTTAAGAAATTATATAAAGTTGTCAACTTGACCGTGGAGCTCTCCAGATCTCCGGGAACAGTTCCTTTCACACGGCTTTGTTCCTTTCGTCCAAAATGAAACCCGGGATGGGAGGCTCAACTGAGGCTTCAGAATTGGAAACTTATTTTTAACAAAAGTGAAGTGTTTGCCTCATTTGGTGTATATTTGAGAGCTGGTAGGCTTAAAGGCCTCCATTTAATTATAGTATGAAAATGAATCTTAACCCTTGAGTGACTAAATATGAGGCAGCAAAATATAAATCCTACAAGATAAAAAGAAAAGCTTTCTGGGCAAGATGAGACATCGTTCTTGAGATATGCAAGAGGTCACTGATGAGGACACATACAGGGCAGTAACTAAGGTGTGTCCTGGGCTGCCCCACCCATGATGATAAAACTAAAATATACAGTCTTCAGAACAATAACTGGGAGAGGGGAATCACTGACAGATCATCAAAGACCAGTTGGTGGCGGCTTTACCTCCGATGGTGCACGCTCCCAGAAGATTCACGATATTCATATGATTGCCGAGGTAGCTCAAGACCTTGAGTTCAGACATGAGGGCTTCTCGTTCTGTTAAATGGGCACTCGCTAAAATGAGAAACACCTTATTTTAGCAAAAATAAAAAATAAAAAAATTGACAAACTGGTGTTGAATACAGGCAGTAGCCTGAAGAAACTTACGCTTGAGCATCTTCACAGCAACAGTCATGGCTGCATCCGACTTAATCAAGCCGTAAGCTGTGGCCTCCACAACTTTGCCGAAGGCGCCGGCCCCCAAGGTTTTCCCTGCAGAAAGGAAGACAACCAAGTAAGTTGGTGGGACCAAAGGACCATCTGTGTGATTTTAACAATGGAATTAAGGACAATGTGTTTAGATACATTTCCCTACGTGCTTGATGCCAAATCTTTCAAAGATGGTGACTTTGCACAGGAAAAATTTATTGCCTCAGGTGGGAGAAAACAAGGGAAGCTGTTGGGGTTCCCTAAAGTCATTGTTATATGAACACAAAAAGGCTCCTTGGAAAGCCCCTGTTTCATACTGACCAAAACTCAGCCTGTTTCTGGGAAACTCCCACTTGTGATCATAAGGAAGTTGCGTTGGGTCTATGTACACATAATTGTTTCCATTGATCTCCTCAACAACCTTCCACTGTACTTCATACATGGGCTTCTGGTGGGGGGAGAAAGGAAAAGATGTATTTTCTTTTAATGATCAACGTGTCAATCATTACAGCGCTCAGGGCAGAGAACAAACGAATAGTTACCTGTAAGTATTTGTAGGTAAGAATCATCACAATAATGCACATCATGCCGGCCGCAATCACAAAACCGATCAGCAAAGGCGTGAACAGGGTGTGGGCATGAATTTTCTCTAAAATGAAAGAGGAGCGTGGAATCACAACCTATCCGCAGGACTGGGTCTTCACCACACCATCTACCCCAAACCGCCCGCCTCCCATCTCACAGCCCATGGCGCCATTCGAAGCCGTGCACATCCCAGCCGCTTGCCTTGGTTATCATCTTACTCCGTTATTCAAGGGAATCTTTTAAAAATAATTTTGAACCAGATACTGTGGGAAGAGAGCCTGAGATTCCTATAGCACAAAAGTAATTTTATGCCGTTGGTCAATGAAAAGCAACATCTGAATGAACTTTGTACTTCAACCAAATTCCTTCCTTCGACAACTTTTAAGAAATGTCCTTTATGGGTGGTTTCTATTTTCTTCTTTATGCTTTCTTGTGTTTTCCAAGTTTCCTACACTGAGAAAAACACTTTTAAAGTGTTCTTTTTATTGCCCCGTCTGAAAAAAAAAATCTATGGTGCAGAACAATGTAAGAATTCTTCCCCTCATTACTCAAAAACTGAAAATACACCACTTTTGGCACTCGCCTTTGCCAACTCAGAAAAACAAAAAGTGAGCCCTAAGAATGTAGGTGCTCAGTTTCTTTGTCTTCTAATGTCATGCCAATTCATCAATGTGTCCACAAGGATCATTTAACTTCTGTTAGGAGAGCCAGTCACTCATGAATCAAATTTTAAAGATGTTAAAGAAACAGCTCACTAACATGACTTCATAAAAGGCAATGTTAACTTTCTGATATAGTATCTGGCAATGTGTTAAAATAACTGATTTTAAATGGAATATAAATGTTTAAATTGAGAATATCCTAATTCTGTTTCTGTGTCGATATAAGGAAAATATATTCCCCCATTTTCTTTCTCTACTCCTTTTAAATAAAAACAATTATTGCATGAACTTTATGATGCATTATATGTATACACACATGCATGCATGCATACATACATAGATATGTGCACACACATGTGTAAGATCCATATAGTAACATGGGTAAAATTACCGCATACATTTTATTAACAGACTAGTATGGAATGAAACTTAGTGAGTTTGATGACAGTACAGTGCAATGTAGATATTACCAGAAATGACATGGCCAATGATGGAATGGACTTAAAATCATGATTGATAATGGTAGCAGAGCCTAAACATCCCCTTAAATTGGATTAAAAAGAAATATACCTTTGCTGTTACCTTTAAATGCAAAGTTAAAAAAGGCAGAACTCTTGCCCACATCGTTGTAAGCCCTGCACTCGAACGTGCCGTTGAGCTTGAAGGCACTGTCATCGATGGAACTCTGAACCACCAGCTTGCCAAACGGGTTCACAGAGGAGTTCTGTATCTGCACATTCACCGGCCCAACAGGAACAGAACATCTAGGGGGAAGCAAACAGCAGCCCAGACTTACTCCAGGAACACCCTCACTCAAACACCCTGGGTTTGGCATTCTTTTCAAACTAAGTTAGGGGTTCATAACTGGAAATTTCCTCTGACAACCGGAAGTGTCTGAGGACGAGTGAGCCCTTCCATGGCACAGGGAGGGGGAAAGCGCCACGGAAGAGAAGACGGAGAGAGGTTTCGGAGTGAGGCATGGGTTTGAATTGTGACTCAAACACCTATTCTGTTGACTCCTGACAAGTTACCTCAAAATCTACAAGACCCAGTTCCTACCACTGTAACACTGGGATAAGACTCACCCTGGATTGTTAAACAGAAATGACTTAAATACCCTGAAATAAACTAATAGTGAAAGGTTGAAGAGGAAAAGCATGGAGCAAGAAAGCATTGTGTCAACACGATGACCACAGGCAACCCCCAGAACCCCAGCCGTGAGGACCCACTGGAGGTTCTATGCCGGGAGGTGCAGGCTGTCCAGCCAGGATGCACTCCAGGTGGCAAAGACCATGAAGAGCCAGACCCTGATGAGTCTATTTAAAGTATCCCTCCCCACCCCACTCCCACGTGCCTAGCAGTGTTCCATTCCTTACCTTGCTCTGTCTTCCTCCTTAGCTCTTAATATCATCCTGCATTAGCTCTTTATTTTCTTTGTCCATCTCCACCCTTTAAACATGAGCTCACAAAGCTGGGACTTGAGTGTATTTTGTTCCCTAGACCAGTGTCGGGCATACAGTTGGCGCACCATAAATAATTGCTAAATGGCCGACTATCATTACTTGGGTTTCTTCTGCTATGGGCAGACTTTTCAGGGGTCTTGAACCAACCCTATTATTGCAATGTAGATATTACCAGAAGTGACATGGCCAATGACGGAATAGACTTAAAATCATGATTGATATGGTCTTCCCCAAAGAAAACATTCCACTCAAACTCAGCTGAAAACCACAATCCTATGTAACCTCTTCCCATTTGTTGTGATAAAAAGGTCTATTCCATGAAAAATAAAATTTCTGTTATTATCCGCACTATTCAATTGTGATGTTACACCGGGCTTTTAAAGCCCGAGCATAAAATACCATTTGCTGGATAAAAACAGCAAGGTTGACCCCATTTTCATCTTCAGGTAATATGAAAGGACGATTTAAGGCTTAAGTGTGGATTCTCAGGGGGAGGAAGCACAAAGCCAGATGTGCTCTGCTCAGGGGCTGGGCACCTAATCACCGAGAAAACCGCTTCAGAACTTGGAGCTGACAAACGCCATATGCACGTTATAACCGCACGATCATTACTTTTTGGTAACTTGGCAATTAACTTCTGAGGTAATTTTTTTCACAATAACTATAGCCACATTTCCCAGACACATTACCTCCTGCGTATAGAATGGAAATCTAATTACTCTGTCCTGGAAAATTGCTTTATCTACCTGCGGGTTAGAATTGCATGATAAATCCAAAAAGATAACTATCAAAATAGAGAAGTCATTCAGTAATCATTTTCAGCAAACAAAATTAATGTCTACCAAGAAAAATATAGCAATTATGCCGTCTCAAAAGCCACACGGACAGAAAAATAGAATCCTCGAAACAAAGCTTTTTTGGGAGGAAAAAATCTGAAAACATAGTTGAAATTCAGCCGAATTGCAGTCCTTCCCTTCTGCATGTCAAGTGGTAACAAAAATAATCATCTCACCTCTGCTCCGTTCCTGGACAAAAGTACCAATCTATTGTGGGCTCCGGGAATCCTGCTGCCACACACTGGAGCATGCCATTCGTGAGCCTCTCAGAAGTCAAGATCTCTGGCTTTGCTGCAGGAAAAGAGAAGTAGCCACACGTCAAACTGCTGGAGAACATCCCCGAGACTCACGCCACTCAGAACCCTCAGAACCTTTGTGAGGCTGGAGACGACCTTGAGGGAACACGTTACTCGAGGGAAGAATCCAAACCAGTGCATGGAAGGTCCAGGGAGGGGGGCTGTGAAGGTCAGCCCAGGAAAGGCTTCCACAGTTAGAACAGCGCACCCTGCAGATGTGGGGTCTCTGAGAACTCTGATCCGGGGATGGCTGAAGCGGAGGGCAGGACCACCTGGCAGGGGTTCTATTTCCAGGGAGTGGGAAGCTGAAAGACTGCTTCTAATGAAGGCACTAACACTTCCCGATTATTCTAAAGGTGAAAATTCCCGACATCGGGATTTCAAGTTAATGTGGGGACTGGAATGAATAAATACAGGAAAAGCAAAGCCCCCCCCGCCGCCCCTCTCTCTCTCTCTCAAGAATTCCCTCTTTTCTAGAGGGGGAGGTGAAGAAGTGGTACAGATAAAGAGCTGGATCACCCTATTCACAGAAAACCCAAAACATAAGAGTAAAATACAATATGGGCTTTTAACTCCAAATTTTTACTTCAGATGCAAAATACAAAATTAGAGGAGGAAACCAGCCCCAGAGTTTTATTCATACATTTATCTAAACCTGAGTACAATCACCAAAAGAGTAAATTATATCAGCAGGAATGCTCTAATTTGACATTTCTGTGTAACTACAATAATCAACGGATATTCAATCAAGGGTGCCCTAAAGCAAATTCTCCAGATTATTTCTAAAGTGGAAGGGGATGAACTTATGCTCAGTTGTTCTATTAGTAATATATTTGGAGCATTTTAACCCTTTGATAACGAGCAAGCTCCAGTGGTTCTCAACCTTCCTAATGCCGCGACCCTTTAATGCAGTTCCTCATGTTGTGGTGACCCCCAACCATAAAATTATTTTCGCTGCTACTTCATAACTGTAATTTTGCTACTGTTATGAATCGTAATGTAAATATCTGATATGCAGGATGTATTTTCATTGTTCGCAACCCACAGGTTGAGAACCGCTGAATAACATCTGAATGGCAAGGACGGTGATGTGCTCACCCTGGATCCTTGGTGCAGCATTGAATGCCCAGGTAAGTACAGAACTCGGGAGGCCACATGTGTGGTAGACAGCCCTGCACACCGGCTCCAACACTCACCAGTTCTGGGCGCCTCCATCAAGTCTCCTCATGGGTAAAATGGGTCATTAATTACGCCATGGCTGCTATGCTCAATGTTAGAGCGTCAACCCTCACACCAACAATCTTGGATTCTAATCCTGGTCAAGGGCACATACCTGAGTTGCAGGTTTGATCCCTGGAACTGGGTCAGAGTGTGTGAGGAAAGCAACCAATGGATATGTCTCACTAATTAAATAGTACCCATTTCATAGGGATATTATGACAATTAAATGAGATGGAGGACAAGAATGATTCACAGAAATAAATAAAAAACTAAGAACAATTTGCAGAAATGAAACAATTATTAATGATTCAGTTATTCTTTTCTGTTCAGAGTGCACACCCTCCTTGGTTAATCAAGTTTGCTACCAATTAAGTTCACTACATTTGCCACTCTAAATTTTCTCTTCCATGACCTAAAAATTGCTTCTTTAAGAAAGTGTGAAAATGTGTATGTATTTTAATCTCATAAATTGGGAATTTGACATCAATTATGTTGCAGCTGATCGGAAAACTCTGGTGAGAAGGAAAGACTGATGGGTCAGAGGCTTAGGGAGCTTATTTCCTCAAAGGAAGGTACCACTGATAAATGACATCTTTGTAGAACAACCTCTCAGCACCTCAACTCCTTGCAGGCAAAACAGCTTGGAAGGGATCAGAGTGTCCACATGCATGGCACACCCACCTGTCACTCAACCTGGCCCTGCTGATGGGCTGGCCATTTGGCTAGACACCCAAGAGAGCGACACTCCAAAGCAATCTCAAGGTAGGGGCATCCTTGAGACTTTGGACCCAATGCCAGCTTTCACAAATAGAGCAAGAAAACGAGCCATCGCCTTGCGAAAGCATCCATCTGGCAAGCTTCGTTTAATTATCACGGGCAACTGTGTGATCAAACTGGAAAGTAGGACATAACACAAAAAAAGTGGAGCTTTAGAACCGAGCTATTTGCTGGAGACTGCAGGTAGCCTTCGGTGTGTCTCTCTGGACTCAATTCCAGTGTCACCTCCTTTCCAAGCCATGCTCAACTCTCCAAAGCCTAGGTGGTTGGTCCCTCCTCCCTGTTCCTGCGGGACTTTAGATCACCGGACACTCCTCCACCAGGCTGCACTTCCTCCGTCTGTTTGTACACCCCTGACCCCTAGCAGAGTCTGACCTGTGATGGACCCACAGAAAGAGCTGTTGAGTGACTACGTCTCCCCCAAAGGAACAAGTCCCTCCTATTCCATAGGAATTCAATTAGAGTCACAAGAAGGGACCTGGAAAAATAGCCTAAGGTCAACTTTCCTGTGTAGGGGCACTATTTCTACTACTTTTGCACAGTTAAGAAACTCACATACATACCGGGACATGTGAATTCCTTTTAATACTGAGATTAATGTTGAGAGCGGAGGAGCCACACCACATAGACAGCAAAGATAACTAGACAGGACTCAAATGTGCCTGAGTTCATAAGACAGATCTCCTCATACCAATATTCCTTTTGTCACTCATCCTTCCTAATGCCACATGATGACTTTTAGTGCAACTGACTCAACAGGAAGGAAAAAAAAGGCTGAAAGGATACTTAAGATGTTAACAATGGTTATCTCTGGGTAATAGGGTTATGGATCATTTCTATTTTATTCTTTTAAAATTATTTTTAAAATGTTTTTGTTTACAATGAATATGTAGCTAATAATGAACCTATAAAACATTTTTTTAATTAAAAAATTGGAACAGCTCAAAATTACATAATCAATCACATTTAGCTTTGGTTTTAAGTGCTGCCCAGTCCAAGCCTTCCAGCGTGACACCTGGTAATAGTTATACAATGGCCAGGGCTGGCCTACTTGCTCCGTGTGCTGGTTAATTAGGCAGACTTTTCAGCTACTGTCCCAGTCATAACCTGAAGCTAGCGGAGCAGCATTTTTCCTGTTGGGCCTTAGCTTTGCCAACCAAGCTCAGAGGGTCCTCAAACATCAGTGTGCATTAAAAGTACTAAAGGTAAAAATGCAGATTCCTGGCCCCACCCACGGAGATTTTTTTTGCATAGGTTTTGGATCTAACCTAGCAATTCGCTTTTTAAAAGTACCCTCAAGGGACCCTTGATCAGGCTGGGACTAGGGTGAGGCCAGGAAAACACTCTGAATGCAGAATTTAAGAAGGCACTCGGTCTAGACGTCTTGCAAGTGCAGGGTTGGCACCATGAGTGAGTAGTTCCTTGAATTTTGCGCCCTAGGTGCCTTCTCTTGCCTCACCCTAATCCTAGCCCTGTCCCCAGTGCTGGTGATGAGAGACCTCATTCTGAAAAGGCTAAGTTGCATGATTACAGTTTGGGCTGTACGTGATAAGCTGCACTATGAAAATGTTTAATGCATACAGAATAAGCTAGGTACAAATCTGATTCCTAAAAAATGAAAATCTGGGCTCATCTGCATTTTTGTAAGTGTCTCAAAGCACTGTGAAAGGCATTAAATATACATTTTACTCTTAAAGACACATAACCTTCTATAATTCTCCAGGTTAAATCTAAGCTATGGATTCTTACATATTCTGCAACCAGCAGGAAACCAAATGACACTTTGCCTAATTCCTCCCAAGTTGGAGGTTTAGATAAGCCTAAGAAGTGTTTAAGTTATGTGTTTCCTGGGAAGATAAAAATAGTCCCCTTTCTCCTTTCAAAGCACTGTGGACCTGAGCCATTCTGGTGTCTCCAACGACACTGATCGGCTTCTAGGCAGCTGTCAGAGTACTTATAATTTCTACTGAGAATTTATTGCTCATGCAATTAAAAATCCTAATCATTCGCTGATTTACCCCACAGACGTAAGTCTCCAAATAATAAAAGATTACACGAAAAGGAACCATAAAGATGAATTTTTATCGAGGTTTAATTAACTTATATTAGTTTCAGGTGTACAAAATAGCAATTTGGTATTTGTATATAATGCAAAAATGGCCACCACACTAAGTTAAAAATCCTAATCATTCGCTGATTTACCCCACAGACTTAAGTCTCCAAATAATAAAAGATTACACGAAAAGGAATCATAAAGATGAATTTTTATCGAGGTTTAATTAACACATAACATTATGTTAGTTTCAGGTGTACAAAATAAAAATTTGGTATTTGTATATAAAGCAAAAAAGGCCACCACACTAATTCTAGTTAACATCCATCATCAAGAGTTACAACTAATTTTTTCCTTGTGATGAGGGCTTTTAAGATCTGCTTTCTTAGCAACTTTCAAACATTCAGTACAGTATTCACTATAGTCACCATGCTGTACATTACACATCCCATGACCTATATATTTTATAACTGGAAGTTTATACCTTTTAACCACCACCCACTTCATCCATTTTGCCCACCCTCACACACACACCCTCCTGGCAATCAGCAGTCTGTTCTCTGTACCTGAGTTCATTTTAAAAAAATATTCCACATGCAGGCGAGATCATATGGTTATTTATCTTTCTCTAATTGGCTTTTTCACTTAGCATAATCCTCTCCAGGTCCATCCATACTGTCACAAATGGCAAGATTTCATTCTCTTTCAAGACTGAATAATATTCCATTATATGCATACACCACATTTTCTTTATCCATGCATCCATAGATGAACATTTTGGTTGTTTTCTGGGATGAATTTGGTTTTCCGATTGTAGGTCTGCTGGTGTTGAATGGCAATACAGCAGTGCTTGGTAGCAATCTGTCACTATCCTGGTTTGGGTCTAAGTCAAATCTACATTCCTGCTGTAATCCTACATAATAAAAAGCTAATATGCAAATCGAGCGAATGGCGAAATGACCAGTCGCTATGATGTGCACTGACCACTAGGGGGCAGACGCTCAGTGGAGGAGCTGCCCTCTGGTGATCAGTGCGCTCCCACATGGGGAGCGCTGCTCAGCCAGAAGCCCTGAGCTGGGCTCACGGTTGGCGAGCACAGAGGCGGTAGTGGGAGCCTCTCCCACCTCTGCAGCAGTGCTAAGGATGTCCCACTGATGGCTTAGGTCCGCTCCCCCCACGGAGCGGGCCTAAGCCGTCAGTCAGACATCGCCCAAGGGCTCCCAGACTGCGAGAGGGCACCCTCTCCAAGTTCACAAATTTCGTGCACCAGGCCTCTAGTACCATTATAATAAAGAAAGTTAAATCAGCTACAATAGGAGTATTGAAAAACTCAGATGAACTTTTACTTATAAAAGGAATATTATTATACTTTTTAAAACTCCAAAATAGATATCTTGAAAATATATTTTGTTTCGTGCATTCTTAAAGATAGCCAGAGACTGGCATATGGACACTTTAACAAAAGCTTGTTTAACACACAAAACAAAATGTCAACTATAATCTTCTGTGTATCTAGCCATCTTTAACAGAATGTCTATCATCTAAAAAAATCATTCTCCTAAGGAAGTGATGTTTTAAACTAGTGCTAAGCAAGCTTTTAATGTAAAGGGTGGGGCAGTAAATATTTTAGGCTTTGTGGGTCATAGGGTCTCTCTCTTACAAATAATTCTGCCATTGTACCACAAATAAAGCTGTAGACATGTGAAAGAATGTGCACATCTGTGTTCCAACACAACTTGACTTGGGGACACTGACATTTTAATTTTATTTTCATGTCTCATAAATATCTTCTGATTATTTTTGAACCTTTCAAACAAATTCTTAGCTTATGGGCCATTCAGGAGCAGACTGAATCTGGCCTATAGTTTGACAACCCTGGTTCTAAAGAGCAATCAAAATAATTGCCCAATTCTAAGATAAAGTTAAAACAAATCCAAAAAATCATGAAAGTACTTGGAGAGGGCCCCCCTCAGCCAGAATCATGGGGCAGGAGCATCATGGTTGTGTGTCCCAGGCACAGGGAGGGGAGATGTGAGCACACGTTACAATACAACTCTAAAAATAGTGACTTCATTTTACCACATAATCCAGAAGTGGAAAAGAAGGGTTATTGACACAATGCCCATGGAAAGATTATGTACCTATTCTTAGATTTATATAAATTTCCACTAACTTATAGGTGACTCTGTTTACATTTGTAAATGAAGGAGGCTAATTTTATGTAAAAACACATGTGGTTCAACTGGAAAAAAATTCCATACAGAAGTTCCACTAATATAAAAGACCTGCTTTTAGAAAAACAGGTCCCAAGTTCAGGGTCAATTGTAACATAAACTGACACGGTTACATACCTAAACCCGTTTATCGCTCTTTTTCACCATAAACATGAAAAAAAGACAAGATCACACCAACAGAGGATCTAATGATTTTCTAAAAGGTGTAGTCTTTAAATAGATCCCCCAAATTAGCAACATACCCTACCAGACCAACTTTGTTGCCACCCGTGAAATAAAAATAATGATATCAACACTGGAGGGGCTCAAGGTGGGAGAACGGGGGAGGGGGGAGGATGAGACTCTTTAGTTCAGAGCCACATTTCCTCAAATTTTTTTTCAGAAGAGAACCAAATTCTACTTTAAAAGTAGGCTGTCACGAAATCCCCTTTTCTCCAATTTAAATGTCTATAGCAATTCTTGCATCCACAGAGATCCTCTTCATAAGAAGGAGATATTAAAGTGTCACATCAAAAACAACACCCGTAAGTCCCAAGCAATTTAAGGACAAAAACTCATTTCAAGCTCAGGAACAGAAAATAAAAACAGAGTTTAGACACTGTCAGTTATCAGCAGTGAACATGCAAAAATATTAATGTAGGAAGACAAACAGCTATTTGTACACAGATTAACTTCCCCCTTAAGAAGCTCTGAAAAGTACTCCTTAATTTAGAGCTGTCCTGCACGCGAGCACAGTGCACCTTGCATGACACACGTTACAGACACAGCCGCATGGGAGATCTTGACAGGTGATAACCTTATCGACTTTTGGGCACTTAGGCAGGGTTGCTCATTTGAGATTCAATAAGATAATTATAAACTTTAATTGTCAGATGGGTTTCCTTTTCAGACTCAGTCACATCATTTCAGAGTCCCCCCTCCCACTGCACAATGTCTCAAAACTGCATCAGACATGGGTTAGAGATGACAAGCTATCCATGCAATGAGATCCCACAATGATGCTGTAGAAAAGTAGTTTATGACGTGGAAAGATGCCCAAAACACATTTATGGTTCAGCACCAAAACACAAAGTTACAAAGAGATAGAACCTCACCTTTGTAAAAAAAAATAAAATAAAAAAAAAATAATTGTATCGAAAAATATACTGCAATGGGGATATTTTAAAACTGGCTTGATTTTTATTTTTGCTTATTTTCTGTCCTTCACATAACATTTATATGATTTAAAAAATGTTTTAATTTAAAAACACAAGTATACAAATGTTTGCACAAACCAAGCTACATTCCAGTTACTGTGGTAGCCCTACAGCAAATCCTCAAAGGACAGTAAATAAGCCAAAAAGGAGTTGGTACTTAGCACTAGCTTTACTTAATGTGTAAGAATTCCAGTAGTTTAATACAGGAGTAGGTCCACTAGAATCCACCTAAAGAGGGAGATACACTAAGAAAACAAAGCCTCTCCAGCAAAACTCAATAGGTAAGTGTGTCAGCAGCGAGTCTTAAAGCTTTTAGCCTCTAACCCAAGTATGGTTTGGACACCCCAATGTTTGGAAGGTCCTATCGTCTTTAAAAAATGGAAATAGAAAGGCTGAGAGGTTAACAGGTAGGAAAACATTTCTACCTTCCAAAGAGGCAAAGTTCTAGTAACTTCGCTCAGTTTGTGGGAATCTGGAAAGGCACAGCCCCCTCAAAGCCCCAAAACCGAGTAGTCCTTAAAGGCAAACCCACCTTTATTATTTTAACCTGGGAAAAGTGTCACCAGGCTGTCATCCAAAAGACCCTAATGTTTCTCAATACCTAAACTGTGTCACGAGCTATGCCTGCTTACAGGAACTGAAAAAGACTCCCGACCACAAAATAAAAAGGGCAGAGCACAAAGACCAAGGTGCTGAGCACAAAGATTAAAGTGTTGAGCACAAAGATCAAGGTGATGAAGGCAAAGACCAAGATGGTGCCAGGGCACAGTGTGCAAAACAACGTGTGCACAAGGGCTGAGTGCGACAGAAGACTAATTACACAGGCCTAAAGGAATTAATCACTCCACACCACAGCCTATACATACAGAAGGCTCCTTCCCCGTCCAGAGAAGGTGCCATCAGAGTGTGAGCTCACCCTTCTCCATCCCTTGATCAAAAAAATAGAAGTTTCTGTTCCGCTTTATCAAAGTCAGTTCTTAATCCACTGGTGAAAATGCCGCTGAGCAGAAGGACCTCGGTTTGGTCCCTGACCCAGAAGGGTTGGTAACAAAAGGTCCCTGAGACCTCCAACCAGGTGGGTGACCCAGATGGCTGGCTGGCAAGCAGTCCAGAGCCATCTATCTGCATGGCCGGCTTGACAGGTCTGTCCTCACCTTTGCCAGATGGCAGGCTGGGCATGTGCTTTATGTTAGGCTTACAGTGGCTTCTCCCCAGGAGGAGGACAGTCTAGCCACCCATAACTGAAATTCACTATGACCGATAATCCATAGAAGGCAGCCCAGATTCTGCAAATGCGGTCAAAGGGAAACTTTCTCATCAAGAGGCCTCATTTGGGGTGATTTATTACTTTGAGTTGGGTATACTGTATTATCTATGAATAATCGCTCATACAGGACAGCATGCAAATTATATAATGCAGTGACTTAGAAATAAAACATTATTTAGCATTTCCTTAAATTGTTTCAAACCCTTGTTAACACTGCCGTAAACAGAGTGAAATTGGTGACTTCTGAGAGTTAATTTGGTGCAGTTCAGCAGTCATCTGGCTATCCAATCTAGCTGAACATTTCACGTGTTCTGTGTAAGCCCAACAATGCAAGGAGCCCTTTAGCTCTTTATGCCTTACTTGTCCTGCCTGTGTGCCTGTCACCACTGCCCAAGTACCACAGCCCTCTCACTTGACTGGTAGGTTTGTGATTAAAGGATAGACCTTTAAGACTGGAGAGAGGTCTATTTATAATCTAGATTGCCTAGACATCACCTGCCAAAATTCATAATACATATCTGGAAATGCTACCAGATCAAAACCACAATGAGATCACCTGTTAAAATGGCTATTATCGAAAAGATAAGAGATAAACGCTGTCACGGATATGGAGAAGAGGGAATGCTTGTACACTATGGTGGGAATGTACATTGGTGCAGCCGCTATGGAACACAGTATAGACATTACTCAAGAAATTAAAAACAGCACTACCATAGATAGAATCCCACAATCCCACTTATGGGTATATCAAGGAAACAAAACCATTATCCTGCAGTTATTCACAATACCCAAGGTATAAAAACAACCTGTGTCCATCAGTGGGTAAGTGGATCAAGAAGATGTGGTATATGTACACAACGGAATATTATTCACCCTTAAAAGAGTAGAAGATCCTGTCTTTTGTGACAAGATAAATGAAACTGGAGGTATTATGCTAAGTGAAATAAGCCATATGGAGAAAGACACATAGTGCATGGCATTACTTAATGTGTCATCTTAAAAAAAATGTTAAATTCACAGAAAGAGAGCAGAAAAGTGGTTGCCAGGGGATGGGGGTGGGGGAATAGGGAGAAGCTGGCAAAAGGATCCAAACTCTCCGTTCTAAGATGCATAAGGCCTGAGGATCTAATGCATAATGTGGTGCCTACAGTTGATCACACTGTAGTGCATAACGGAAATTTGCGAAGACAGAACTTAAATGTATTCACCAAACTAAAATGTAACACACAAAAAAACGAAACAAAGCGGGTAAATATGTGAGGTGATGGATGTGTTAATTAACTCACTAAAGCACCCAAAATAAAGTTTTGGTGAAAAGTATGCGTATTATGACTGCAAGGATACTGATTTGCCTGCAATCGTCTGTTCAGTTACTTGAATATTAAGATTTTTCAGAAGCAGATAATTGTGCTCGTGTGTACTACACTACACTCAGCTCCTCTGATTAACATCTGAATTAATTGAGAGGTATTTGAATTGTGGGCTAATGAGATACCATAGTAATCAAAACTGTTCCAAAGAACTGAGATATTACTTAACACGATTCCCTTGGAAAAGGAAATTCTGTGGTCAAACAAGTCTGGGATATCAGCTCCCTCCCACAGCCCCCTCCTGGGAAGTCATAACACACCTTAGCATATTAAGGATTCAGGGAAGGCCTATAATTAAGAAAAGTGTTTAAGTGCACAGATGTGACTCTTTATCTAAACATGTATCTTGTTCAGAAAACACAATTTTGGAAATACTGGCGTAGTCAAAAGACTCCAGAGCAGCCATCAGAAACGCCCAAGGATTACTCACTAGCTGTTTGCTGTCATTTGTACAGGGATCAGGCGACCCAGCCCCCATACCACTGAGCACCAATGAGAAAGTGACATTAAAAACACTTCATCCAGCTCCTTGAGGGCAAGGAACTGGCTCCCATCCTGCAGCCCAACACACACAAAGTGCTCAGCAGTTACTAAGTTGTTCTCTAGGGAATGTTCCAGTTGTGTCATCACCCCCCAAACCCAGGATGGCTCATTTTCTGGGCCACCCCCTTAGAATTCCGTGTCTTTGCAGGCCTCCCATCCTCTGGGCCCCTGGCTGGTGTGTTGTGGCAGGTACCTGGATTTGTAGACAAGCCACAGAGGAGAGCCAGGAGGAAGCCCTGCACTTGGAAAAAAACCAGCTGGTGATGCGTTCCCTTGGCCTCAACATCTGTGCAGAGACACTTCTGCTACAGGGGGTGCAGCCCACAGCAGGGCAAGATGCAGGAGTTCAGGTTCCCACGTCCACATCATGCTCCCCTCTCCCACAGTACCCACGTGGTTCTCGGTGGGGACCCACTGGGCTGGATCAATATTGCATCATCTTAGTGGAAGACAATCTCAACACAAAAAATGTCACAACCCCAAACCAGAAAGCATCATAACAAAGACATCATGTCAGTCCAGCTCCTATTCAACCTCTGAATCCTCATTTCAACAATCAACAATGTTCCCTCAAAAGAACTGTTATTATTATTATTTATTATTATTATTATTTTTTTTTTAGAGAGAGTGGAAGGGAGTGGGAAAGACAGAGAAACAACAATGTGAGAGAGACACATGTATTGGTTGTCTTGTGCATTCGCCCTGACCCGGGGCTGGGGATGGAGCCTGCAACCAAGGTATGTGCCCTTGACAGGAATTGAAGCCAAGACCCTTCAGTCTGTGGGCCGATGCTCTAACCACTGAGTAACTGACTGGGGCCAAAAAACTGTTATTTTTAACTTCTTTGGTTCCTCTGCTCACTTCAAAGGCAGCACCCAGAATTTGAGCAACAGGGTCCCGGGGTCAGTGAAATTTAGAACAAGGAATTGGGTTTTCGTACACATTCGCCCAACCTTCACCCAACCACTAAACCACAGGGTCTTTGTTAAGGTCAAAATTATCATGAAACATTATTTACATAGTACACAGTGAGCTCGGTTCTGCAGCTGTTACAAACACGAGCCACAACTCGAAACAATAAAAATATAAAAAGATAAGGAGCTATTAGCTGTACTCACTGTTCACGTAAACATTAAATGTCACCGAAGAATTGACATCAGAATTGGACACTAGAAACGAGTAAGTGCCACCTTCGGTCCCTTTCAATCTGGTTAGGTGAAGTTCACTTACATATCTACAAAGAGAGGACAGTCAGTCAGTCACTGTGGGCTGCCGCCCTGAGTACATGTCTTTTCAGTGTCTATCTGGGGAGAAACAGCTCACTTAGCTCAGTATTAACAAGATCCACATTAACAAGTACAAACACACACACATATTTAATTTGGGACAAGTGCCTGCTGTGTGAGAATACAGAGACTTTCTCAGCATAAAGGCAATCCCACAGGCACGGCAGCCTCTCCCGCCTCCTGAGCTGTCCTCATGGCCACCTTCCCACCAATGTCCTAAACGAGCCTGCCCTGCTTTGCTTTAAGGAGACTGGCCTGGATAAACCCCAGAGGGGCAGGCTGTCTTCATGCAGTCGCTGCAGGGCCCTTGAGGCAAGGTCAATGCGGTTGCCCTCACCTTCCTTCTTGCAACACCACAATCTCCCAGTGTTCCTCCTACCCCACTTCTTCTGGGCGTCCTTTGCATATTTGCTATTCAAGCTTCTGTTTTACTGCAGGGCCGCCAGATATGGCTGTGTCAACTGAGCACATAGGGCTGTTGGGGGAGTCACTGACATGGGCTCCAGTGTAGATGGGGCGCCCTGGCAGCCCTGGACCCACACAACCACCTGGACACGAGCAGTGGTGTGTTCAGACTCCTCTCACACTGCACATGCTCCCTGGGCAATCCACTCTTGCACTGAACTGCTTGCTGTTTGCTCAGTCTCAGACCTTTCGCTCTGGTCCAGACTTCCCTGGCCTATGCCTCCTCCACAGAGTATTTTTATGCCACCATCTCCCCTGCGTAGGTGCAGGTATAAGGACCCACACACCTGCAACCTTCTCCCTGACTCGCCCTTGGGCAGTTAGATGCCCTTGAAAATTGACTGCCTTCCATGTCTACAGCCCATGAGTGACTGACCCTGGACAAAAGCCCAGCTCCAGGGCACCCCGGGGTCAGACTGTGCCTCAGCTTCACCTCACCCACATCCTCTCGTTCCTCCTTTCCCCTCCCACCCTGCTCCCCCTCTCCTTTAATGAAGCCTTTGCTTAAGAACCCCTGCCCCAGGTTCTGCTTCTAGGGAACCTGACCTAGATACTTCCCACCTGAACATCACCTCTCGATGCCACGGTCAACTGCAAGTTCAAGAAACCCCAAGCCCTTAGCCCCCTCATCTCCTTGAATGAGAATGACTCTCACCCTCCAACCTGGCTGACGGATCCTATGGGCTTCTTCAGCTCCTTCCTCTCTCTCCTATCCCCTCAGTCACCCAGTGTTGGTTAAGGAAGTAGCCTGAACACCTCCCAAATCCATCCTCTTCCCTCCAACCCTTAAGCCTTGGGCCAGAACAGCAGTATCTCTCACCCACGTTTTTACAACAGCCAACAGCTCCTGACTGGATAAATACACAAACTCTGGATGACTACACAAACTCTATCTAGGCACTTACTTCTTACTGGCCCTTTGATCTGAGTCAAATTACTTAACCCAGTTTCTTCTTCTCTAGAAATGAGGGAAATAAGAGCTCCTACTCATAGGTTTGTGAGGACTAAAATTATTGAGTTAACATATGAAAGGTATTTAGAACAGCATAAGGTAGAAAAAGGCGCACGCAGCTTACATATAACGTTACTACTGCTGCTATTTCTGTTATAATTGTTTTGAGAATCAAACGAGAGATATGATGTAAGAGAGCTCAGGTTCACTGCCCAGCCCGGAGCTACTCAATGATTCTTAGTTTCTTATAGTTTAAAAAAAAATGATTAAAGGTGCTAACTTTCCCCTTTCTCTGAAGTGGGTCCCGTACATGGAAGTCACTGCTTTGAAGCATCCTCAGAACTCTGGGAAGAACAATGCTCTGTTTTACAAATGAGAAAACTGAGGCACAGGCTTTTATTCTGTGCTCTAAACACAGGGCAAAATGAAATGTTGGGATGAAGACTTCAGGAAGCACCCCGGACATTCCTTCTTTGCCAGATGGCCTGTCATACATTCCTGGGTCACAGTAATGGGACCTGGTAAGCCAGTGGAAGAGGGGAAATGGAAATCCCCAGAGCAAGGCCCCTTTCTCACCTGATATTGCTTTCATTCTCAGACTTGGGATAATTCTCCCATTTATCAGTGAAGGTCTTGTTCATATATATCCACTGCTGGTGTTCAGGTTTCGGGTATGCCTCGTATTCAACAGTAAGATCTACGTTTTCTCCATCGTTTACAAATATTGTAGTATTCGCCACAGGGATGATATTAATGAATCCTTTATCTAATCGTAATGAAATAAAACAGAAAGAAACCGTTATCTACAACTACCCAACAAAAAACACAACTTCGTCCTTGGATTACAAACATAACTGACTGATTTCCAACATGAACTGGCAATAACAAGTAAGAGGACTTAAACTAGCCATTTCACATTTACTTTGCTCTTGTAGAATCACTGTCATGAAGGAAGAAAGGACACACATGTGAAATGTTTATTCACCCGTCTCTACCTCTTCAGCAATTCTCTTATTTCAAAACCTATCACCATCTTATAAATCTTCTAGTACTAGTCTTGATGCTTATCAGGTTAAAAAGTATTTATAGGACTAAATAGCCCATACCCAGACTCAATATAAGTGTTTATTTGATAAGAAGGTGACATAAATCAAGAAGGCACAGACAGCCTCGATGCTCAATAAAAAAAATGCTGCATTTGAAAAATAAACTCTGGTCATCTCATCTATCATATATTACAGATGAACCACGGACAGCATCTTAACAAACCATGTTTTTACCTAAACAACAGAACTGACTCCCATCAAACATCTACAGGGTGGGGAGGGGGTAGTTTTCTCAGTTTTTTAGAAGCAACAGAAGAAAAAAATCGTAAAAGACAAATCTGAATACATAAAACATTTTTAAATGTCTATATAGTAAAATGAATTAAGGTAACAGGAAAAGGAGAACATAAAAATATAGAAGGAAAAACATTTAGTTAAACTAGTAATTAAGATAAGGAATCACTTTCACTTATTACAAATAGCAAAACTGCAATAAAGCTGCTTCAAAAAAATAAAGTATATCCATCCTATGGAAAGAAAAATAGCAAAACTAATTTGAAATAAATAATTTTGCAAGTGTGGGAAAAGTGACAGACTGGATGACACACTGTGAACTGACACAACTCTTAGAAAGCACTTAGCAATGTAGATTTTTTAAAAATTATTCTTCAGTTTAACCCTGCAGTTTCCATTTGAGAGTTCTTCTAAGTGAGGTGAATGGCTACATACAAAAGAAGTCCTATTTACATTAGTTATAATAATTTTAAAAATAAGAAACTGGTTAAATAAAATAGCCCTTAGATATAACTATATAATAGTAATATTAGAAGAGCTTGAAAAATAACACAATAAAATAATTGCCAATATTATTTTTTATAGCTACCATTTATAGGATACTTACTATGTGCCAAGAACTGTCCTAAGTACTTTAGCATACATTTTATTTAATAATTATAACAAATATCTAATCTTACAATGCTGAAAGAGAAAGCTTATAACCCCTAATTGATAGATGGAAAAAATCAAGTCCTGGAAAGCCATATGGCTAGCTATCCAATGGGAGAGCCCAGATTTGAATACAGGTCTAGGAGAAGCTAAGGCTGACCTCTTCTTACTCTAGCATACCCTAGGGCAGTGGTCAGCAAACTCATTAGTCAACAGAGCCAAATATCAACAGTACAACGATTGACATTTCTTTTGAGAGCCAAATTTTTTTAACTTAAACTATATAGGTAGGTACATTGTTATTAACTTAATTAGGGTACTCCTAAGGCTTAGGAAGAGCCACATTCAAGGGGCCAAAGAGCCGCAGTTTGCCGGCCATGGCCCTAGGGTGTCTACTTTCATTGAGAAAGAGAGAGTAAGAGAGAAAGAGAATGAGAGAGAGAGATAGAATGAGTTATATGTATAAATAAAACCCTGTTGCATACAAAAATATAAATATAACAAATCTTAATGGTTATATCAAGTCAGTGGGATTATGAAAGAATTTTTAATTGTCTGATTGTTTTCAAAAATTAATTATGGAATTTTATCATTATTTTTGGTGCTATTTGGTTAAATATTTTGAAGTCCCACATGACATGGCCAAAATAGTATCTAGTGCCCTTTAGTTTCTACAGATTCAGAATAAAAAATAGAGTCCAACTGTTCTATGAACCAATTGAAAAAGGATTTTTCAGGTGAGAATGGAAAAGCATCCGAATGAATTTGGCTATGCAAAGCATCACCTTTTTCTAATTCCTGAATCATAAATGATATCCTCCACCATTCTTTCAGCTAATTTAGGTTAATTTTGAAGGAATAAATGTTTCCTCTGATTGCTACACTACATTTTCAGGTTTTCAAGGTTATAAATTCAAACCACACAATGGAAAAAAAATATTCAAACTTTATAGACAATATTGCACAAAAGTATCTCTCACAATCATTATGTATAAAATACTTGTCTTGAAATCCCCTCCAAGTTTTTCTATAGTCTGGTTTGCTCAATATAGTTTTATGTCCTATTTTGGAATAGAGCTGGAAATTCAGTGTAAGAATTATTAGAATCAAAGCACTCCACCTGGGTTGTTCTAACATAAAAGTATGATTTTTTTCAAGTACATCTACATTAAGAAACTGTTAATGCATTAATATTTAATTAAGAGCAAACACTGTGCCAGGTACTTCTATAAAATCTACTATCTCTTCTCCTTCCCACAGCTTGGGATTTATACCTGTGTTTCTCAGAAAAGACAATGCAGGCAGAAGGAAAGTAGGGTACATTAGAAAGTTAAGTGGCAGAGCCCCAACTCAAAACCAAGTTTGGACCATCACATAGCCCTGTTCTCTCTACCACTCCACACTGTATTCCAAATCCTATTCGACTTCAGCCCCTAGAGAAATTCCTTTTCTCTTTGTCTCTTCCTGTTCTTGTCCCACCCGAACCCACTCCAAAACCAGATTCAAATTTCTCAGCCACAAGTCTTTCCAGTTATACAGTTATATTCTTGGAAATTGATGAATGGATTTTTAAAAATCTGATTACATACAACAATATGCTCAAAACATCCTTACTAATTGCTTTCTGGGGCTGAAGCTGATATATCAACATGCTCCCTAATCAACTTAGCAAATTAGCACTTACTGAGTTTAATATTTTAAAAGCATAGCCTTCTATTCAAATTAATAAATGGTTCACAATCACACTTAGGGACAGAGTAGTACTCTTTCTCTGTGCTGACTCTATATAATTGCAACCCAAGTGTCTTTTCCATGTTCAGTCTGGAGAAACCCTTTCAATTACAACATGGTCAGAAATACCAAAATTATATGAGATCATCGTGGGACAAATCACAGACCTCTACCATTGCTACATAAGTTATTGAAGAAATATGGGGAGAAAGGGAAAAAATGAAAACAGATATGGCATCGTTTTATTATTGCTGGATGAAGAATTTCTCCACCCTACAAGTACTTCATCAAAGTCAAGCACTAAAAAAAGGTTGTATTAAAAAGACAAGAAAATAGATTAAATTCAAACAATACTCAAAAGACAAAAAATGTGTAAATGAAGTAATTTTATAATCATTATTATTTTCCATAAATCAAAACATCAAATACTTCACTACACTCTGTTCTCTTTAAGTAGATGCTTGGAAAAATACATATTTAGTGAGATTTCTAGGGTAGGGAAGAAAAGGCTAAACCAATGTATGTATCAGATATGATGGGGTTAGGGGAACAGGTTACCATGTTCCAGTTTATGCTCTGTAGAACCAGTGACCCATGTCCCTGTGACCTCCTTTCTGAGGGTTCATGCAACAGCCTCTAAGGATGGAGAATAGGGTGAGGTGAGGTGAGGTGAGGTGAGGTGGGGTGGGGTGGGGTGGGGTGGGAAGGAGAAGCCCAATTCATCCCTTCCTGCTACGAATGAGCTAGAGCCATGGTCGGCAAACTGCGGCTCGCGAGCC
The DNA here is from genome assembly GCF_000412655.1 of Myotis brandtii. Taxonomy (NCBI): domain Eukaryota; kingdom Metazoa; phylum Chordata; class Mammalia; order Chiroptera; family Vespertilionidae; genus Myotis; species Myotis brandtii. The sequence continues at coordinate 1,489,285 of NW_005369442.1, read as the reverse complement.
ACATGCAGCTCTTTGGCCCCTTGAGTGTGGCTCTTCCTAAGCCTTAGGAGTGCCCTAATTAAGTTAATAACAATGTACCTACCTATATAGTTTAAGTTAAAAAAATTTGGCTCTCAAAAGAAATGTCAATCGTTGTACTGTTGACTAATGAGTTTGCCGACCACTGATCTAGAGCCATGAGTGATAAATCAATAAACCAAAAGGCTGAGGAGCCCTACCAAAAGATTCTGAGAAAAAAACTTTGTTCTAAGCATTTTCATTCCTCGACAGAGAAATTCTATATCCATTTCCAAACTCAAGTCATTCAGCAAGGACGAGAATTTTTGAAAAAGCTCAGTTTATACTTTATTTGTTTTAGGGGGTAGGGGTGGGTAGCACAGAGAATAAAAGGTTTGAACAACTTCAGTTACAGCTTTCCACTTCCCTCTACTGAACAGGTAGAATTTGCTTTTGTGCTCTAGTTGGAAGAGGCTACCATGATCATTTTCATTCATTCATCATTCATTCATTCAGTCATGATAAGAATTTCTAAGAATCTGTTCAACATTCCATTTACATAAAAAGGAAATCAGTAATTTCTTCTTTCACTACTGCCAGTAATTTATACATTCCCATAGAGATACTCACCTACTACTTCCAAAGTTGTTGTGACATTTGCTGATCCAAAAGTATTATTGGCGTAACACATGAACACTCCAGAATCATTCACTCTTGCTGAGCTGATAGTCAGCCTATCCTGACGTACAAAATTGAAGTCTCCCTGATGCCAGCTATTGCTCTTTACCTGTGCTTTAGTCTGCTGGTTTCAGAAGGAGAGGAAAAAAAATCAAAGATTACCATAAACTTTATATTCAGGATCTCTCCTAGATAAATTAAAAATAGCAGCAATTAACTTCTCCATATTAGCATTCATTATACACTACTTAAGTAAGAATAATAAAGCATCATGACAAGTCTGTCATTGGAACACTTCATATTACAGGATTATATTGAGAGATAGTCATTATTAATGATTGGGAAAAACATGAAAATTCATTTCTTAATAACCACAGCCTACATCATTCCAAATTCTCTGCAGTGCTAAATATTTTTAACAGTGCCAAATCTTAGAAGTCACCATATAAGAAATACTGCAGAATACGGATATTGTATATTGAGTCAGCATACTTATGTCGATATTTCCTATTATGTATTTTTTATTCTATATTCCAGTGATTGAAAGAAACAGATTGCTAATAAAAATAATGTTCTGTTTTATTAGCATGTATATTATGTTCATGCATAAAAAGAGGACCACAATGTCTACAACTAACTTGAAAATTCACCCTACAATTTTTACCAAGCAGAATTTTGGCAACTCTCATCAAAGGGAGATCTGAGGTACGTAATACACATAAGACCACGCCCCAACTTATTTAAGCATTAGCTGAAGAGAAATGTGAATTTACCCATGTGATATCACCATCCCACTCTTACTATTTGTCTGAAGATAAGACATGGGGAGATTTCTTGTGTGGGAAATGTCATGGGGAAAAAACAAACTATAGTCGTTCTCTGAAAAGATTAAAAGGAGCAGCATATAGCTTTCTGCCTTCCCAAATTTCCTGAAATGTGACACATTCCTATTACAATGGAAAAAATAACAACAACTAAAATAGAAAGTAAATAGGAGCTGATATTGACATGGAAGGAGATCAAGGGAGATTCGCTGGCCAGGCCCCAGTGAAGCGCTCAGCATCTGACCATTCTGACAGTCCTGTAAATCAGAACGACCCTCTGGCAAGCAACTTGGCAGCATGTTCATACCCCTGATCACTCCAGCAAATTTATCTCAAGGAAATAACTGAACAAAAACCAAAAGCTCCAAGATGTTTACTGTAGTAAAAACTCAGATGAACTAAATGTATACCAGGCATAAAAGTTATGAATACGTGAAAACAAGAAAATGTTTCCATCACTTAAAAAACATAAATTGAGTGTAACTTAAAACTGCAACCATATGATAATACATATGTGTGGGGACAGAAAGAAAAGAAATATGAAAAATGCAGGCAATATAGCATTTTATAAGAACTAGCCAATTTGGAATACTGAACACTTCAAAAGGAATCATCCAAATTGAGTTGTGTCTAAAATATAAAATATGTTGAAGCCAATATGAAAAAAAATAATGTACAATACACTAGTAATTTTATGTTAATAACATGATAAAAATATTTTCAATATATTGGGTCTAATAAAATATATTATTAAAATCACTAATTTTACTTTTTTACTCTTTGTCATGTGCCTCCTAGAAAATTTAAAATTACACCGGAGGCGCCCATGGCACAGCACTACTATATACAATGTGGCATTATACCTATTTCTCTTTCTCATGTTAGGGTAGTTCTGGAAAATTTCTTACATTAAAATAAGCACACATAAATGCTGACTGCCAACGTTGAATGTTTTGAGTAAAAAGAAAAGAAACCTTTTTGTTAACAAATTGTGAGATCCTGGACAAGTCAAGAATAGCACCAGTCCTTTGTTTCTAAAAGGGACTGAGGGAGCAAGGGTTTTTAAAGGCCTCTCCAGTTAGAAGCACTGTGTAGATTTAAAAATACTCCCTTCCAAGAGATTCTTTTGGTAATTAATTGGCAGACATCTGCCACTTCACTGTGTAAGATCAGTTGTTAAGAAAATGCAATAGCAAGGTGAAGTGACATTTTCTCTAACCTTTCCCAGTCCATCATGTCACAGTCTTCTCCTCTGCAAAGGCAGAGCGACAATGGACAGATAATATACCATGTTCCAGATTTCAGGTATCTGCCTTGTAGTTCTTACAAGAGCCCAAGAGTCTGCCTTTGGGAGCTACAGAGGGACACTGAACATGTGAGTGCCAGAAGGAATGACTTGGACATAAAAGATGCATGTCAACACATACCCCAAAGTATGATCTTCGACAGTATCCATAATTGTGGATACTGTCGAAGATCATAATCAAAAGCAAGTAAAAATACAAGGATTTATAAGCATTAGAAAAGCTAACCAAGATTTACAAGTGCTGAATAAACTTCAGAGTCTCTCACATTTTAAAACAAAACAACTGCAAAAACTCTAAAACAGTTTACCCTAAATTTCATTGCAAGCTAAACGTACTCTAAATGGTTAATCAAATACTATAGATTTTAAAGAAAATTTGATAGCGCCAACAGTGCTAAGTATTCCAAATTAAGCCGAAGGATATCAATAAAAGATTCATAGATGAACCTTGGCACAGAGCCATGAGCCCCATCTGCAAGTCACACATTACATATTGCTTGCACGTGATTTGGTTTTCCTTAACCCTTGGAGGTGCGCACACTGGGATTTCCCCAAAGACCTCCCAACACTGAAGGCTTATCTACCAGTGCCAGTGGATTAATTGGGAATGGCATGCAAGGCCTCTGGGAAAAATGGTTCAGAGCAAAACTGCCTGGGGCGATTTAATTTCTCTCAAAAAGGCTAATTTTCAAGTTATGCTGAAGCTCAAATACACACACAGTCTAAACTGTTCTCTCATCTGAAATCAAGAATTATAAAAAGCCAATTAATATAGGATTGTGTTCAGGAAGGTTAGTCGAAAGTCCATACATAAGCTATTGTTTTTATTAAATTACATGATATGGAAACTAAAACTTATTTCTCTGAGCCATTGGTTTGAAAGAACAAGTCCACAGGACAATCCATTCTTCTAGTCCATGGCAGGCTTCATTTAGCAAGGTACCATCCATCACAGGTCCACATGAATACCATCATGATGCTTTGCATTATGCTAATCACCATGGTTACTTGTTTAGCAAAGAATTCTTTTAAAAGGCATAAAATTGCCATTGTTGAATACAGGGCATGATGAGGAAGAAGAGAAACAGGAGAAACATATAGCCTCTCTTTTTTTCCAATATGATGCATACATAGGTACTGGAAAAAAAAATCACTGTGACAACTAACTACCTAGACGGCCAAGATTATTCAAACAAAAATTACTGAAAACTCGGTCAATGAAAACTGTAAACAAAATATTAGGGAAATTAGACATTTTAAAGACCCTGCTATTAATATGAGTATTTAGAGAGGGGGGAAAAAACTTCAAATATAACTGGCTAAAATTTATTTCTGATGAGGGGGTGCTGTCCCAGGCTGCATTGAGTATACAAAACAACATACAGTGTATGGCAATGTGTAACCTTTCTAAATTATGAAAATTTTTGAAACATATCTGGCCTTAAGTGTTTTAGATATAGTATTGTGAGCCTATAATACTTTATTATAATAATAAAAAAGAATGGCAAAGCCCAGAAACTGTAAAAAAAAAATATCTGAGACGAATTATTCTTTTTAAATATGGAAGGGGCAACTTGATCTCAGGTAACCAGCCTCAAAGGAGGAAATCAGAGCCATACAAAAAGAAACGCATCTCTCAAATGGATAAGCCACTTTTCGAGGGAGAGAAGAGCTTCCTGGTAAATATCTGAGACGAATTGAAAAAATTAAATATGGAAGGGAAAAAAAACTGGCAACTCTTCCCAATGTTTTAAATAATCTGGCCTGAAGAGTATCAATCACAGCCTTGAAAATCAAGGTATTTATGCAGTTAACCATTAGTTTTGTGTGTTTTTTACTTTCCCTGACTAAAGTTATTCAAAGAAACAGCATGAAGCAATAACATAATCCTGAAGTTATCTTGTAGATGATCTAAAACAAATGTACAAAATGACATGTACTTTTTACCAATAATAAATGCACACAGCCACATATGGCGTTATGAAAGGGGAAGACATGCATCTGCACACACTCCCAGACAGTCCCCGCCTCAGACAGACACGCCAGCTGAGCCATCCCCCAGGACAATTAATAGACTTTAAAAAAAACGTGAAAATCTCCCACATGCAGAGAATGATATATTGAGAAAAATGAAGGAAACAATTCACTCACCTGGCTGTTTTCCTTTATCCACATTGAGTCCACGGAACTAGACACATCCTTTATGGAGCAGGTCACTGTGAATTCTTCCCCTTCCCTAAGAAGATAGCTTGATTTGGACACTGTCACAACCGGTACAGCTCTGATGGCTGGAATGAAAAGAGACGTGGCCCTCAAATAATGCGTCCTATCAGAGCGTGGCATTTTTACTTACCATTTTTCCTCAAATGCACACAGCTTCTTTTGGCATCTTTGAAGTAAAAATATGAAGTATGGTGCTAACTGATCTGTATTACTTGCATATCTAAAGACATCAACAATGTAACCACGCATCATCCTTCATTTATATTGAGTGGGGAAAACAGAAGTGTCTACTCTGAGATCATACCGCTCCTGGTCAATGTTACTTCGAAACAGGTAGAAGCCCAGGCGAGGTGACACAGCTTTCATCTTCATCTCACACAACCCTGACGGTTTCGTGAGGATGTGACCTACAACTAATTATATGCTTCTAGCCAAACAGGCATCTTTCCCATGTGTTGTGAAAATAGTATCTTGCTCGTTTGTGAAAATCCCAGGTCTTAAATAATCAAATTTTCCCTTAATCCCACAGTGAGCATACTTTTTCAAAAGCCTTAATAAAAACTATTCAATAGCTGATTGCCAACTGGTGTTGAGTGAGATGGCCTCTGAAATACAAAAATCTAGATATCTACCTGCAACCAAAATAATGTATCTAATGTCACAATGAGAATGAGGGTCCATAGTTAGTTGGTACTTTCCTCCTTGGATTAGGAATAGTTTGAGAATGCATTAACGTTAAACAGCTGAGGAGAAAGCTGGCCCATATATCAATAGTAAAGAAGGGAGTGAAAAATGTGTACGCTAATCTTTTCAAACAGTGTAACTAAAGCTTCCCAGTGGGTTTCTCCTGGAAAGAACATTTCACGCAATTATGAAATTGGCATGTCCTAAAGTCAATAGGTTTTATGACTGTCCCCAGTATGGTCTAAATGCCAATCTCTGGGAGACACACCCGGCTGGAGGCAGTCATGGGCTGGTCCCCTGGGGAATAAAGAATTCACAAGCCGCTGACATTATTTCAAGTTGGGGGAATTAAAGAGCCAGCTGCCCGACTGACTATGCTAAGATGGACCACTGAGAAGAGAGAAGTCCTCTTTCGATCAACGGGTGCTCCGGCTCCCAGAAGGAAGTCATCAAGGGCCCGTACCTGCCCTCACTTTCAGGGTGAATTTCTTCGACAGCACTGACTTGCCCTTCCTGTCCGCAGAGCAGTGCAAGCAGAGCCGGTGGTACTCGCGCTTCACGTTTCTGATGGTGATGCCAGCCTTGGGATCAGCGACGAACGTCAAGTCCTTGGGAAGAGGTTTCCCCTCGCAGCCCGTGAGGGAGTAATTGGTCACGTCCGGGTCAGTCAGAGGGCAGCGGACCAGCGTGTCATTGCCTTCTTTCCCATATAGGGACAAGCCCATCAGGAAAAGCTTTGCAGGATCTGTGACATATACAAAAATCAGTGAATCTGGTCAAAGGCACCGAAAAACACTTTTCAAAGATCGAAAACATTACCTTTCCTAACAACCATTCCCAGTGGATCAAATGGCTGCTGAATTTTTTTCTTTGCAGGCAAAAGTAGGATTTACCCAAATAACACTAACAAGTAAGAGTTAATGTTTATTAAACACTTTCCATGTGTAGGGCACTAAGCTTGGACCATTACACACCATATATTTCATTTAATTCTCAAAATACCCCTACGTGATGGGCACTATCATTATCCCCCTTTTATAGATGAAGAAAGTGAAGGCTCAAAAAAGTGATTCTCCTAAAATGTTGTGGCCTGGAAATGGCTGGGCAGAAGTCAAACCCAGCTCTGACCGAGACCAAAATGTGTGCACTCATATTTTATCATAACCATCACTCTTTCTCTGCAAGCTGTCTGTTAACACCCACTAGGGTCAGGGGAGGTGTCCTTCCTCTAACCCCTCTGGGAGGGCCCTTTCCAGAGTTCCCAGTCTCCAGGATCTTTTGGCTTCTGAATAGAATCTAGAAAACTATCAGCCGACCACCCCGGTACCAATAACATGGGGGCCTCACTCTATTCAAACTCCTTAAAAGTTAAGTATAGCTTTTGGAAATAAAATAATTTCAAACACACAAGGGGAGTGTTTCAGGAATACTGTAGCAAATACTTTGTCTAAATCAGAACCCTTATGAGTGAAAGGGGGTCGGATGGACTGGGAAAGCCTCAGGCAGACTGGGACCCCATATAAGCAAAGACAAACCTCATTCTGTATCCACCATATGCTGCCACCCTTTGCCGTGTACAGATAATATAGATACATGGTCGGGCCAACAGATTTGTGTTTTATTATCTTTCCAATCTGGAAATTAGATGGTCCACAAAAATCAATTTAATATAACTGAAATATACGTCTTACCATTTAATTTTGACCAATTTTGAAAAAGAGTTTCCTAAGATGAATTATGTAGCTCTCAGCCTTTCACTTATTTTGTGAATAAATTACTTCATGGTGGGTGAACAATGGTCTAAGGCCAGAGTTGGTCATTTTTCCATCTACTCTTTCTCAGCTGCTTGAGTCTGGCCCTTACAACAATGCCCCGATTTTCTACATTGCTGTAACCTCAATTATGTAAGTATCCAAACTTCTTAAGTCAGTAATAATTAAGTCTAGTTCTAAGTTATGGAGGACAACTTCCCCTGTACAGAAAATTGGTGAGTTCTGTGAGACTGATTTGATTAATTCAGCAGTTTTCCCCTTTTAGTCAGTTGTCTACCCATCCTATTAATAAGCAGAATGCTTATTACCACCTGGAAAACACAGAGAACCTCTGTCAAAGAACAGGGCACAGGTTGGCTCAACAGCCATGGAGCCGTGTCCAGAGGCCGAGCTGTGGCCTATCAATGTGGACTCCTTTCAGCCATCCAACTAGAAAAGACAACATACAAACTAAGGGGAGGCAGAGTCAATTTCATGGCACCCTTTATGGCGACCATGTGAGTCATCTTATTTAACCCTGATAAAGCTAGAATGTGCACGATTCTGTCTCCCTGATGACAATTAGGTAAAGAAGACAGAGTAGGTCAGTGGTCGGCAAACTCATTAGTCAACAGAGCCAAATATCAACAGTACAACGATTGAAATTTCTTTTGAGAGCCAAATTTTTTAAACTTAAACTATATAGGTAGGTACATTGTTATTAACTTAATTAGGGTACTCCTAAGCTGGCCTTTGCTAAAAACGTCCTCAATCTGATTGAGGTACGTTCGCTGAGGTCGACCCCTTCCAACTCTCCCATCCACACTCGTCTTGTATACTTGTTTCGCCCAGGCCGAAAACCGACTTCTGCGCATGGGCCACAAAGTTTCAATCGCACTGTATGTGCGCGCCTGCACGTGGTATTTTGTGGAAGAGCCACACTCAAGGGGCCAAAGAGCCGCATGTGGCTCGCGAGCCGCGGCTTGCCGACCACTGGAGTAGGTGATCTTATTAAATGTTGCAGGGAGGAACCGAGACTCTTGAGGTTGCTCAGGTTTATGATTTGGGATAAATGTATTCATTATTCTTCCACAATATCATGGATGAGGCCTCCTCCTCAGGCCTGTTTCAATGATAGCCCCACTCCAGGTACAGCCCAGGACTAGAAGTGGGCCTGTATGTCTCTTTATAACCTGGCTGTCTCTCTTAAGCTTCAAGTGCTGCAGTTTGTACATCAACACAAAAAGGTACTCACCTCCCACCCCCACCCCCACCCCCGCAAACCTCCTCTTGACAAAGACACAGAGCTGAATCACTGACTTCATCACAGGAAATGAGTTACAGAAAACCCATGAACCCATATTTTTCTTTTGTTTCTAAGAGGTCACCATTTTTCAAATGAATCAACTGACATCTATTAAGAACCGAGGAAGGACATGGGGTGCTGTGCTGACTGAGTTATTTTTCTGAGTTTATCCCTTAAAAGTGGGTCAGTTCTCTTCAAGTGTTGGTCTTGTGGAGGCCTTTGGAGACCTTTAGTTCCCTGAAGCGTTTTTTACTAAGTGGGAGTATCTGAGATCTCAAGGCATTAAAATGCAGCCTTCCCAAAGGGCCTAATTTATTCTCAGGGTTTACCCAGAGCACCAGGACAAACGGGCTGACCATATTGTAATCTCATTAGGAAGAGTGTCACAGCCTTGCAGACCTCCAGCTGGAATCATATCCAAAGCCACTAGGTATCAAAAGATGGAGAAACTAGCAAAGAAAAATTTGGTTTAGGCTTCCTCGATCCAGCCAGTAATGTTTTACCCACAGCTTAGTCATCGATATGTCATCCATAATTAAGAACAGGATATTAAGTTCTCTGAAGCACAGCATCAAAGAAAGCTGAGCATTTACCTCTAACAAACACATAAATGGAACTGCTTAAGCCGTCCTCGTTGGTGCACGTGTAATTGCCTGTATTGGTGGCCTCTGCTTTCTCCGTGACCCATTCATTGTGTGTTTTCTCACTCAGCTGACCCAGGGTCTCAAAAGTCCATTTGACAAATCCTGGATCGGTGCAGAGCAGCCTAATCTCGTCGCCAACACTGACTATTAACTCTGATTTTGCTGGATGGATGGATGGTGCAGACAGTTCCCCTGGACTCACAGATGGTTGAGAAGAGCCTGCCAAGAAAAATGGGAATTGTGTTGAGTATGATTTTTTTTTCCTTGGCGAAATAAAGCATCTCTTCCAATATTGATTTTCATCTTCTGTGTACAATAAAAATAGGACAAAGCTGCCCTGCTATTTATAGTCAGAAAGAGTTCTCTTTAAAGTTTAAGTTCCTCTAGAAAATTAAGTTATTTTCTGCAACCCTCAATTAATCCTGAGGTAACACTTGGTGTTACAAGCTAAGACTTGCTGGATGCCAAGGCCTTCTCTGGGTCAAACATACAGCTGGGTCAAGTTTCCTTTCTGAATATGGGCCACTGCGATGATGCTAACACTCGGATCCCCAGCTTAAAAACAACAAAAAACAAAATCCCACACTGTAAAAAAGCAACCATTGGCCTGTCACTCTTTTTGGTAAAATGCACATGACCATGGCATAGCTTGGCGTTTTCTTAAAGCTTTGTGAATTCAGATATTTCTATGTAGTTCTCCTTATATGGTGATAGTCATCAAAAGGAGAACTATTTACAAGTTTCAAACAATAAGGCAGAAAATAAAAATGCCATTTTAAAGATCAGACCGCGAGATATTTCATGGCAAATGTTGGGTTGCAGACTAAATCAACCTAATGTCTAGATAGGTTTCTTTGGTAGGAAAGTAGTTTAAAGATGGAAACTTCAGACTCTGAACATGAAGCCTGAACCTTAGAAAATTCACAGCAGCTGATTCACTCATCCATTCATGCACCTGTTGCATAAATGCAAACACCTGTTCATTAATTGTGCTCTCATGGTCTGCAGAAGCACCGTGCCAGGTGCTGGGACAAAGTCCATGGAAGTGTGACATGTGGTCCCTACAGGTGGGCCTAACTCCAGAGCTTCAACACACTGCTCAAGTGTCAGAATAAGTGAAACATAGCTACAAGCTGAAGAAAAAGTAAGAAATGGGCTGGACCTTGACAATATCAAGAGGAGGCAGAAGAGAACACAGTGGAGACCATGTGAGGTAAGACTAAGCCAGCTAAGTAGGATGGAACCAGATCATCCAGAGCCCTGGACATCTGGTATACACACGTGGAATGTACCTCAGAGACCATGTAGAGTCCTCACAGGTTTCTCAGTAGATAAATGACATGCACAGTAAGATACCAAACATCACCTCGATTCAAGGAGATCGGTGGAAAGCTCTGGTCCTCAGGGAGGCAAAAGCGATAAGGACCTACATTAAGGATTTGAGACTCAAGAGGAAGATGAAATATACTGTCAGAGGAGAACACATTCATGGTTCTAGGTTATAGTGCAATTAAAAACACAAAAGGTTGAGTCATGGGTGACCTGGATGAGGGAGAGAGAAGAAAAGGCCCCTGGGTGTGGTGGGCTTGGCAAGAGAAAAACAGAACACCCTGGGGGTGGGGGAGGGCTTTCATCACTTCTGCAGGTTCTTGGAGGAAATGGCTCATGTGCAGAGTATGTGTGCCCCCTCCACACACATACAAGGCTGGAAACAAGAACCGACCAGAGCTCTGAAGGAGGAGTTAAAGCCATCCAAGTCTAAGGTGGAGAAAGGGGCTGGAGGAAGGCAAAGGCAGCAAGAGGAAGCCATACCAGGAGACCCTCTGCAAGTTCAGGATGGCTGGGGCAGGGAGATGGAGACACAGTCAGAAAGGGACTGGGACAGGAGAGGCAAGAGACCTGTTCCCAGGCGCTACCTGGGCAGTAGATAGACTTCTCACTCGACGACTTGAAATTCAGGTGGTGGAAGCAGAGCAATAATGTGTAAAGTTAAAAGACTGGGGCCAGATAATCAAGGAAAAGCGTTTGTGGAACAAAGAGAAACACACTGAGTATCAATCTTAGAGAGCGCTTCCAGCTAAGAGGGTTAGAAAAGAGTCAAGAGAGACCAAAAAAAAAAAAAAAAAAGACCACCAGAAAGAAAGGGGAAAGGCTCAAGATGCAAGGAAGGCAACAGATAAGAGGTTTCAAAGAAAAGGTGGGTCTAGGACAGATGCTGAACAAGATGAAAGGGAACGAACATGAACAAAAGTCCCTAAATTTGGTTAGAAGAGACCACAGGAAATCCAAGAGTACAATTTCAGTTGAGTGGGAATTTGTTTGCTCCAAGGTTAAAGGCTGCAAGTACAGACCTCTCCTTGGAGAGCTACAGCAAGAGGAAGCAGAGAAACAGGTCTGTAGTCAAAGGCTAAAACTGAAAGAACATCAAAGATCTGTTGACATTTGAAGGTAAAAAGTAAGATCCGTGAAGAGGGACAGACGGAGTGTGCTCTAAAAGGCTGAAACTGTCCCCTGCAGGTGTCTATAGATGACCAGTCTCAAGTCCAGTTTGTTATCCAGACAAATATTTCATTTGGGTGCTTTTCAACCATGAGGTCAAGCAAAGTACACCCCACATCAGAAGACACTCAGCAGCCTTGATTTGTAGAAGATAGCAATAAGGTCAATTATAATAAAAAATGTTATTAAGCACCAACAACATGAGAAGTGCTATAGACTGTGTCAGAGGAAGAACACATTCATGGTTCTAGGTCAGGAGTGGGCAACCCCTGGCACACGTGCCAAACATGGCACGCCAGTAACTTTTGCTGGCACACAAAACCCTCTCTTATAATCTTCCATTTACAATTTTTTTCTTAATATTGACTTTTTTATTTTTCAGATAAATTCAGTGTAGGTGCATCTTAGATAAATAAATAATTTTACATAACAAGTTATCTTAAAGACCATAGACATGGATTGACGAGAGAGGGGAAGAGCAATTTCTATGCCTCTGCCTTAACTCTCCCTGCCTTCCTAGATCTGACCAGTGTTTTGGTTTCATCCACATACGCTTGTGAATCTTTGTTCTCAGTGATGAATTTTGTTAAGTCTCGTAATAGGAGTAGCCTGACGGATGAAAGTAGTAGCTCGTGCATATCTCTGAAGGTCACGAAATATAAACCTGATGTAAAATCTCTGTCATCAGTGATGCAGCAGCAAAAGTCCCACTGATAATATCAAACGGAGTCATAAAGTTTTCTGTCGGACTATCAGTGTACATGTATACATTAAAAAATAAATGTATTTTTCATCATCATATACTGTGTTTTTGTCGCTCGAATGAATTTTATTATTTCTTCAAGGTTCTTCACATACGTACACACCTTAAGAGATATCAAGTAGGCGTAACATGTTCTCAAAAAATTAGGGTTGGCATGCAGAAGAATTTTGAGTCAGAGATTTTGCTGGTTTTGGCATGCACTCACAAAAAGGTTGCCCACCCCTGTTCTCGGTTCTAGTGCAATTAAAAATGCAAAGGGTTGAGTCATGGGTGACCTGGGTGAGGGAGAGAGAAGAAAAGGTCCCTGGGTGTGGTGGGCTAGGCAAGAGAAAAACACTTTCATCTCTTCTGCAGGTTCTTGGAGGAAATGGCTTGTGTGCAGAGTATGTGTGTCCCCTCCACACACATACAAGGCTGGAGACAAGAACCGACCGGAGCCCAGTAGGCTCAACATCTAAATGGAACTGTCAGAATATGGAAATGAAGTGGTTGGGATTATTTTCAAAGTCATCCAGAGTATTAAATAATGAAAACAGGCACAGCCATAAATAGAGACACTATCATTTCAATTATTTACCCCCCTTAAAATAAGAGTAGTTCCAAGTGATTATGAGTGACATTGACAGTAAGTTCAATCCAAAAATTACTACAGAATTTATATCCCAAATATGTCAATCAATTCAATTTTCTCATGATTGAATCTTGATGACATATGTAGATATTGCAATCCAGGCAAATACATATCGCTGCTTTCTGGGGACCTACCATGCCAATATAGGCAAGGCCTAGCTGTGTGACTTAAGGTAGGTCACTCAACATCTCTGTGTCCTAGTTTCCGCATCTGAAAAATGATGGTAAAAATACCTTCATCTCCTGGGAATTATTATGGGAGCCAAAAGCAGTAAATACATGCAAGGAGCTTGACACAGGACTGAGCAGTTTTTAGTAAGTGCTAGCTGTTATAGAGAAGCAATAAAGCACACTGGGTAAGAGCTTGGCTCTTGAATTAAGACTGTCTAGATTTGCATCCTGGCTCTGCCACTAAGTATGTGATACTTGGGCAAGTTACTAATCAATTCTACCTCAGTTTCCTCATCTGTAAAGTAGGGGCAGTAATAGCACCTATTTCATAAGGCTGTTATGTAAAGCACCCGGAGCTGTGCTTGGGCACATAGAAAACACATGATTAATATTTGGCACAATTATTCTGAAAACAGAACCTCTTAATATTCCTCCAATCAGTCCTTACTCACTTCCTATGGATGTGCATGGTTCCATCATTTCCCAGATGGATTCCTGCCTGACTTCCACCTTCCTTGGGAGCAAATCCCAGCAAGCTTTCCTTTGAAATGTCTACCACACATCCATAGTAGCCATTCACGAACCTCCTCACAGAGAGATAACATCCTCTCCTAGAAGGTCTCCATGACTCCAGCCTCTTGCTTACCCCACCCCCAACTCATTCTATTTCATAACCCTGAGATCCACCAGCTAAAAACACCTTTTCAACAACCCCACTCCCAGTCTCAAAAACCCTACCAGAGACAGCAGCTAACACTGACATCAGGTACAGCTTACAAAGCACTGTCTTGAAATTCATTGCTAGCTGTTCCCTCTGGATCCAACCTGCCTCTCTAATAAGACAGACCCTTAGGATGCTGGCTACAGATCCTGCAAACATTCCTTATCCTTGGCATGCTCATTTTCCTGCCTGTGCCCGAGGAAATGCCTGCTCTACCAATTCACCTCCCTGTCATCTGGAATAGCCCAGTCTTCATGGATGTTGTCCCCTCACCACTTCAGGTCACAATCACCTGTCCTCACTAAATCGCACTGCCATGTCCAGCCCCATCAACCACATGGTTTGCACTGATGCTCAACAGTTGTCTTTATCTACCTACTCCCAGGTCTTAGAGCCCTCAGAGTAAGAATTCGAAATTGTATTTTCCCTCTTTCGCATAGTCATAAAAACACTCCCTTCAATCCCTGACATTTGGAAGACTGAGGGAGGTCAGGTTCCTAAACACCCAGCCCCTGTAACAGATGTCCACTATCCAGTGGCCTAGCCCCAAAAGAGGACAGAGATCAACTCTGCACCTTCACTGAGCAAAGGGACTGGATGAATTCATCCACCAATACTACCATGGATACCTGCAAAAAAGGAGCTTCCAAATTTGAGCTCACTAGTTTATGCTTTATGCCTAGGGTTTTTAAAAATAAATTTTTTAAAATCATTACCACCATAAGCATTCATAGTTTTATTTTCCAAATAAATTATGTATAAGTTCAACCCTCAAACTCACACTATTTAAATGAAAATAGAGCTTATGTTAAAGAGGGACTGTGGGTATTATTTATTCTCTTTTTTCCAAACTATCTTGAATATTGTTATAATGTTCTCACAATAAAAAAAAAAAAAGACTATGGAGATTCATGTTAAAAGGTGTGTGTGTGTGTGTACACACAGACTTACCTTTCTACCTTCATTATATTTAAAATTCAATACCAATAAGGCATTCCAGCTGAGTTTTGAAATTGCTCTGAAATTACACATTTTGAAATGTGTCTGGTGTACAGCAAGTTCTCAACAGATGTTTGTTAAACTGGGTTTTACCTACCTCAGGACTCTGCATTAGAAAATGTACTTCCCTAATTATGTTTGGCTAAGGCTAATATTAAAAGTTGTTTTCTGCTCCCTGAACAGCCTAATTAATGAGCAAAACAAAACAAAACAAAACAACACCACCATTCTGGGGACCAGCTCTAGTCAACGACGGCTCTGAGCTAGGAACTCCAGGAACTATTCAGCAAGTACTTATCCAGGTACCTTCCACAGTGCTGAACCTAGAAGACAGTCCTTGTACTCAAAGAGCAAAAACAAGGCAGGAAAGGGGCACTTGTGACCAGTCAACAATGCAAAATTTTAATAAGAGTTCAAGCTATAGGCCGACATACCCTCCAGAGCCTTTCGCAAGTATAAAATTCAACCATACCCAAAAGAATTGAAAGCAGGAATGCCAACAAGTATTTGCACACCCATATTTATAGCAGTACTAGAGGCCCAGTGCACAAAATTCGTGCACTGGTAGGGTCCTAGCTCCCTCCATTTCCCTGGCTGGCCCCACCCCCTGGTCAAACTCCCAGAAGAACTCCCAGTCAAGGGGACAATTTGCATACTATGCTTTTATTATATAGGATTATTCACAATAGCCAAAAGGTAGAAACAACCCAAGTTCCACAGACAGATGAATGGATAAACTAAACAAGGGATATGCATACACCAGAATATTATTCAGCCATAAAAAGGAATTAAAGTCTGACATATGCTACAACATGAATACACTTTGAAGACATTATGCTAAGTGAAATAAGTCAGACTCACAAGGACAAATATTGTATGATTCCACATCTATGAAGTGGAATTTATATGAAGGCAAATGAACAGAAACAGAAAATAGAATCGAGATTACCAAGAGGTAGGGGTAGGGAGGCACAGAGAGTTTACAGGGTACAGAGTCTCTGTTGGGAATGACAAAAAAAGTTCTGGAAATGAATAGTGGTGACAGTTGCACAACACCATGAATGTACTTAATGGCACTGACTTGGACACTTAAAATGGTACTTTTTATATTATGGAGATTTTAGCATAATTTTGAAAAGCCAAAATTTTAAAATCCAACACTTTTTAAAATTCAAGGCCCAAGTGAAGCCTCAAACGTTCTCAGCTATCTTGGCTCTTTCTCACTGGATCACTCTGACCTCCAGTATCAGCCTCTGTGAGCCCCTAACTTTGTTTTAAACCATCTCATGTAAAACTTTAATTTGTCATCATTTTTATTTGTTCCACGCAGTTCTGAGGGGGCATGAATGGATTCTTCATTCCCATCTCTCTATCGCCTTCTACAAAGTCGCCATTTCTAGCAGGAGCTCTGTTAACCCACTGAACTCAATAACCTAAGTTTTAAACCACACTGGCCACTACTGTCCAGGAAACTTTGAACGTTCAAGGCTATCAGGTTCTCTTTTGTACACTTTTGCTTTTCTACTCACACTATCTGAGTCATTGCGTTCTATTCTCAAACCCGCTTATGGAAGTTCGACTTGGCACTACTATATACTAGTATAAATTAACTACATGTTTTAAAAATTGATGAAATATGAGTGTGTGCATTGGGGAGAGCTGTGAAGTCTCTGATAACTCAGAAACACTTTATAAAAGATGGCTCAACTGAAAAAAAAAAAGACAACTGTCAATTAAATGTGAGTAAAACATTAGAGGATTATGGGAGGGCCTCCAATTCACAAACATGGGGAGCCTACCTTCCAACTGTTTCATAAGCACTGCATTTATGGAAACTGAAATTAGAAACTGCAGACCTTGCATTTTGGGTGTGGTGTATGGTGAGGACGGCAGCTCAGAACTCCCATCAGTCAACCCAAACTCAGACAACCAAAACTCAAAGAAAAGGTTTTACTTCTCCATCAAAAAGAACACAGCCGTTCATCTGTCTTTTCTTAAGTGAAAATAAAATATTCAAGGTATGCCTGTGTTGTTGTTGTTTGTGATCTGTGGATTAAAAGACAAATTGATAGCCCAGCCCGGGCTTCTGACCGTCGAAGGTTCTCTAACGTGTATAAGTGGGAGCGACCTGCTTGAGCACGGGTGCTCCCCAGTCGCCTCCAGTAGGGGCTGGGCCATGCCAACCACTACTGCAATCTAGAGTCTCCGCAGTCCCCCCACAGTCTTCACACCCTTCACAACCGCCTAAAGCTGCAAAGACTGATTTACAACTGAGTTTAAAAGTAAGGAAGTCATTTCAAAACCTTTTGTCCTTGGGACACAAATATAAGGAATCAAGCAAAATAACGGTGGGGAGGAAAACCCACATAGAGAGGCCTCCTCTAGTTTTGGGGAAGTAGAGCAAGAACTGTGACTAAGGCGGAGCTGTAAACTCCATTGGAGTTCAACTACTCTTTGGTTCATGTACTGTTTAACCACAATTTGTAATAAAAAAGCTAATGATTTGTATACCCTACTGTTTCTGACATACTTCTATATCCCCATAGGAATAAACTAGATAAAAAAGCAAGATGGAAGGATCCTAGTAATTGCCCACAACACCCATGAGGCTTTCCAACAGTAGATGATACTGGAAATAGAATAAAGCTGGGGGAAGCAGGATTATGAGCTCAGTGAAAACTACTCAAGTCCTTAAAATGCTCTTGCCCAGTGGCAGGGAGGTGCAAATCCACTCTGGATCACCCACACACACTGCAGGAAGCCATGCTGTGGAGACCCCCAGATGGCCCCCACTCCGCTGTGGTGCGGCCAGGCCACCACGGCCATGCAAGTCTGTCACTTGAACATGCACCTATTGCAGCAGTGAACTAGACACTGATGGGCAGCCTGTGTAGAAGACAAATCCAATGCAAATGAAATAAAAATGCTGAAAGTTGATGAATATGTCCCCAGGACTCAAAGGGACAGCGGTTATTCTGCCTGAAAGGACCATAAAAAGCTCCAGGGGAGAGGCTATGAAAGCTGAGCCTGAAGACTTTGTGTTTGCGTGTGTCCTGTTGGCAGGTATAATCAAGGACAGGAGAGGCAAAGGCAAAGTTCTCAGAAGGTGTAAGTGATTCAGGAAAAGCAGGTACTATAAGGACCACCCCCCCAAAAAAAACCCAAAACAACAACACACACACACACACACGCACACACACACACATACACACACACACACACACACACTGTGAGCTCTCATAACCCAAAGCAAGGTCTGTATCCATCTCTAGTCTCAAATCCTCACACACCAGAAATACAGAGCATGCCCAGTAAGAGCTCCATGAGGGAATGACTACATCTAGGAAATGTGTGGTACAGGATAGGGGAAGATCATCTGGGACATCATCTTACAGAGCATGCTTCTCTGATCTACGGTGTTTCTAACTCACTTTCTTAAAGGTCAGTTTCAGTCAGTGGCAAATAATTTTAAACATTCTTTTATATTACATTATATAGCATAAAATAGAAAGTAAAATCAAGTGCATTTTTCGGGGGTGGGGGGCACCCATGAGCTTTCAAAGAACTTAAACTACCTTACAACCACATACTCTCAAACACACCACCCACCTCCCGACTGCCTCCAGCCTTGAACACTGCCTCCATGGACAAGTTTGAGAACAGCCTAAATGAATCATGTGAGTCTGGATTCATAATTCTATTTCCAAAGGATTCTGGGTAAGAGAGAGTTCAGATGTATCTTTAATCTTGCAATACAGAGATTAAAGTTCTTATCTGGGTAGAACTCATTAAAATCTACTCAAATTTAGACAGGAGGTAAATAATAGGTATTTGACATGATTTCCTCACTGCATTTTAAGTCTCCCACTGCAATACTCCGGTGATGGGGCCTGAAGAGAACAATTCCCTGGTACAACACCAATTTGTAGTTAATGTTTTAAAAAGAAAGAAATGTTCTATCTGCATGCCAGGTCTCATAAGGATATTAGGTACAGATATTTAATGATCATACAAAATCCATTTCAATATTTAAGACAGTTTATGGTTTTAAGCAATATACCATTGTAAATGATCTGCCATTTGAAAGTCGGTTTTTTTAAAAAAAATCACAAAATAACAAAGACTTCACCGCAGAAAAGTATTTGAAAAAGCAGCTCCTTAAGCACATTGCAGTGTTGGTGTAAAGATTATGAACTAATTGACAGAAGTGAAGGAAAGGACAGAGAAATAAAAGCTGGAGCATTAGTCATTAGTGGCAGAGAGAGATGGCTCGGTAACAAAGCAAGCACTTCTGAAAGGGTTTTCATTGATGACATGGTAATCGAGCTCCTACCATTTGGCCTGGGTGGAGCTGGGACCAGGAATACAGAGCTGGGGCTCCCAGCCCAGCGGGGGAGACCGTGGCACAGATAATGACCACACAATGAAGCAGAGGCGGTGGGCAGGAAGAGGGATCAGAAAAGCATTCCTAGAGCTCAAAGTAGAAAATGGTGTGACCTGGCCAAGCTTGGGGCAGAGGGAGAGAAAGGTGTGTTGGACGGGAGGACCACGAGAGCTAATAACACAGCACTCTAAGGTCCCAGCATCCCTCAGAATCGAGACAGCACAGAGGTGTGAGGCCAGGAGGGACTAGGGCAGGACAACAGTGGCACCTCCTCTGTCATGTAAGGGGGTGAACCTGTCTGGCGGGGATCTACTGATGTATGTTGTGGGGAGGCCCTCTGGAAGCAGTGAAGGATAGTACTGACAGGCTGAGCAAGAGACAAGGACAGCTAGATCCAGACAAGAGCGAATGACAGCATAAGCCAGAGGTGTGGAGACCGAGAGCAGAGATGGGTGTTTACTAGGTGAATAGGGGGCCTCGGGACGGGCTGGATCTGGGCAATGAAGAAGAAAGGAGGAGGAGGAAAGAGATCCTTGTTTTTTGCTTATGTGATGGGGAGATGAGTGCCAACAGACTGGAGGAGGAAAAACAAATGTAGAGACATGTGGACCAGCGGATGGCAGCTGTCAGGTGCTGGAAGTTGCTAGGGCTGGGGGGAGAAGGCGGTACAAGGGAGGCCAGGACCACAGACATACTCACAGGGGGTGGTAATGGGGGCTGTTCATGAAGTCACTCAGGGAGGGAGTGAAGAATATGAAGGATAAAGGGGCAGACAAGGAAAAGACACGGCCCAAGGTGGCTAGAGTAGGGTAGAGATGGCAATGAGAACCAGG
Source organism: Myotis brandtii (assembly GCF_000412655.1). NCBI lineage: Eukaryota > Metazoa > Chordata > Mammalia > Chiroptera > Vespertilionidae > Myotis > Myotis brandtii. The sequence continues at coordinate 1,468,872 of NW_005369442.1, read as the reverse complement.
AGATTCCAGGCTAGATGGTGCAGAGGGCCTTTTACATGGACTGCGGAACCTCTGAAAGATGTGGCATCAGGCAGGGGAGCAGAAACGGACAGAGAACCAGCCCCAAAGTCTTAAGCACATGGGAGGGTTGTCACTGACAGTAGTGAGGAGGGACAGTCAGGTAACTGACATCTCTCACTCGCATCCCTGGTTGCACACTAGAATGGCCAATGTCCCAGCCATGCCCCGCCCCTCGCCAACCACAGCAGAACCTCTGATGGTATTGCAGGTTGTAGGATGTGGGAGAGGAGCTTGACTACATGTACTGTTGGAGACAGCAACTTCCGGGCAAGTTGTGGGGAACAGGAGGAGGGGAGGAGAGTGGAGGGGAGGAGAAGGAGGAGGAGGAAGGGGGAGTGTCTTGGAATCAGTGATCAAGGAAGGCTGTGGCTAATGGCAGAGGGGAAGACACGGGTGGTGCACACAGGGGCTCAGATGAAGAGTTGGGAGATGAACATCCACAGAGGCAGGCAGCCAGGGAGAACAATAAAGAAGAAAGGAACGGGAAGCGGGGACAGAGAGGTGACTGGCAGAGAAGGCTGCGAAGCAGGCCTGCCTGGAAGCTCCTAAGGTCTGATGAATGTGGCCATGAGGTACACGACCCCATTTGGCTCAAAGGCATCAAAGGCTGGCAGGGCGGGGAGGATACCATTTTTTAAGGCCCTCCTTCTTTGGACCTACTCTTTTCAGGAAAGCATGAGTGGCACAAAGCAGCTAGGGGAACCACATTTCCCACGGACACTGGAGGAAGAGTGGGTGCACCAGGCTCCCTGGTACTAGAAAGGGATGTCCCACAGCAAATGGGGTGTCCTCCTCGGGGGAGGCAGGGTCAGGCGGCGCCACCCCCACCCCACCTTCTCGCCCGCTCACCTTTCTGTGGGTTTTCAGCTTGGGTGGATTCACCTGTGGTTTGGGCCCTTCCTGCCTCTGCTACTGAGAGTGGTTTCCTCCTGGGGACCAAGTCAGGGCCTCTATTTTCTGCTTTAACCACATGGACAAACCCAATGCTAATAAATCACCTGTGTTGAGTACACCTTTCCTGTAGCATTTGCATTTGCAGCTTTTCTGGCGGTTACTGTGATCCCTGGGAAAATCATGCAGACTTCAGGCTCTGCTATAAAGCATTTTCCCACCTCAGATCCCTCCACATTGCCCCATGGGGGCTTCTCTGCAGTTGAACCCTCCATGCTTTCCTCCTACTTCCTCCGGATTCACAAGCATGCCATCTGGTGGCAAGAGGAGACGCCCTCCGGTTGCTTTTCCTTTTGAAAAGGACACCCAAGATCAAGGGGGTGTTAAACGTTCTACATGCCTCTAAAGGAAACTTACTACGAGGACTGGACAGCAGAACTTCAAGCTGCCAATCAATGTCTTCTAAAGATGTGACAACTGTCACAGCTTTCCTCCGGGTGAAGGAGGGAAAAATTAGTGATCGTTTGGTGTCTGCCAAGATAGCTAATATTTGTACACTTTAGATGAAATGTGTAACTGCATGTTTTCACTCTAAAGTAGCTAGTGGAAGGCATAAGGAAAGAAATGCAATGATGGGGACATGGAGAAGTTCGGGATTCTAAATCTTGGGCAAGTCACTTAGGTCCTCTGGGCCGTGGTTTCCCCTTCTGAAAAACTACAAAGAGCCCAGTAAAAGCCATCAAAAGCGCGAAGATTCTAGGATCTGTAATCAAACACGTAGGCCATAAAAGGGTCAAGAGAAAGCCCCTTATAAAGATCCAGTGGCAGGACATGAAAGGTACTAAACTATTTGTGGTGAGAATTAATAGCAGTGATTCTTTCATGGCATCAATAATATAACTAACCATCTATTTGTTTTTAAACTGCTGCTTGAACACAGAATAAAGACCTAAACATGGAATTTGATCCCTGGCTCTTACAGCTTATAAAGTGAACAACTGTGAAAAACATATCATTCAACACGGAAAGGACCCCCTTCAGTATATTATCTCGCAAAATGTCTTCTAGACATGCACACATCGCCAGCACCAAAGGCTACTTAATATATTTCCTACTCACTCATCCAAAGAAAAATACAGCCCCATGTTTGAGGAAGCAGGACTTCCCCTTTTGATCTCAGCCAAAGATATGTACAGACAGGAAAACCTTTATCTGCCATTATGAAGTTGGTCTTTGGGGAGTCAGATAAGGACTGGATTTGACAAGCACAATATATTAGGATCCATCCCTGCAGCAAAGAGGAACTTTCTCATTTCCAGTGGGTTTTTCCCAATAGCCCAGAACAGGTCCTGTTGTGAATATGTAGGTTTCCATGTTTTGAGCTCTGGGAAGCACGTACTGAAACCTGAACCAGATAAGAAGCACTAGGATTCAAATCCAGTCAACACCAGAACAAGACCCACACTCTCTATGAAGTTAGGGGTGCAGGTCGGGGAGCTCTTGACTTCTTTCAACCTTAACTTCCTTAACTTACAGAAGGACTAAAGAAAAAAGTAAAAAGGCAAGATGAGCCCTTGCAGGTTTGGCTCGATGGATAGAGCATCGGCCTGCGGACTGAAGGGCCCCGGGTTCGATTTCGGTCAAGGGCACATACCTCGGTTGCGGGCTCCCGGCCCTGGTCGGGGGGCATGCGGAAGGCAACCAATCGATGTGTCTCTCTCACATCAGTGTTTCTCTCTGTCTCTCCCTCTCCCTTCTAGTCTCTCTAAAAATCAATGGAAAAAATATCCTCGGGTGAGGATTTAAAAAAAAAAAAAAAAAAGCAAGATGAGCATGGCCAAGGTCAGCTATGCTAGTCAAAGGCCAGCTTTCCCCTGAGACCTACCTACCAAGCACCAAGGAAGAGCTTTGTGTGTGCATGTCTCACCTCCAAGAAGACCCTCCTGGCTGCACACTCCAGAGATGAGGGCTACAGCCGGATCCTCACAAGATATTACAGAAGGACCTGCCAGGTGTAATCTGCCTTCACATTAGCATTGTCCTGCACACGTGTGGAGAGTGTGGGCAGCACTCCAATACTAACTAATCACCCTACCATTTCCTCCTACCAGGAAACTGAGAATTGCTCAAAATGTCAATTCCCAGGCTCAGGAGGAAAAATGAGGTTGTGCTGGCAGGAAATGAGGTTGTGCTAGCGACAAATGAAAACCTTAAGACGTAAAAATACCTGACTCCATAAGCTCTCGCTCTAATTCTGCAGCATCGCATTCTAATGACATCCAATGAAATACCCTAAAGTTAAGGACTAGGTAGTCAGCATTTACAGACACAAACATAAATATATGCCAACTAGGCACTGAATTATTTTCATGTGGTAAAATATACCTAACATAAAGTCTACCATTTTAACCATTTTTAATTGTACAGTTGAGTGGCATTAAGTACATTCACAATGTTGTGCAAACATTACCACAATCCATCTCCAGAACTTTTTCATCATCCCAAGGTGAAACTGCCCATTCAACAATAACTCCCCACTCTGCCACCCC
>NW_005369442.1:1453656-1465344 GCF_000412655.1 Myotis brandtii | reverse complement strand
CTAAACTGGGGATCTCATATAAGTGGAACCGTTCAATAGTCGTCCTTGTGTGTCTTGCTTATGTAACTCAAATAGTATCTCCAAGGTTCATCTGCAGCATGTGTCAGAGTTTCCTTTTGAAAGCTGAATAATATTCCATTGTATGTATACACCACATCTTTGTTTACCCGTTCATTCTGACATCTGGGTTGTTTGCCTGAGGCCTTTTATTTTTTAAAATCTGTCTTCAAATGTGATCTACACTGCTGAAAGGCCTCTCTGATTTTCTAGTTCTGAAAGACGCTAGGAATCCTACTTGGCTTAAACAGATATTTAAGCTAATTCTCATCATAATGGGTAAATCAATACATGTTACTGGTGGGTATACTCTAAACCCAGCTTTTAATTGACCCGTCAGATAATTGCATCTTCTCCTCCATTCCATACAGAGAACGGACAGAATGCTTGTTTTCCTTCTACTTACACTTTCATTTTATAGCCACGAGACAGTAAAAGTAAGAACAAAAGTATCAATAGCAGTAATAATACAAAGGAATTTTATCTGAGGCAGTTGGCCAGAGAAAAGGTTACCAGCATTGATAACTGTCTTGCAGACAGACTTGCATGAGCTGGAGCAAAACAGTTTGGCTGCAGCTCCGGATAACAGGCCGAGGCAAGGGCCCTTTCGCCCCTTTTCACAGAACAGGTAGAAACCTACAGGGAGCCCTTTTTTATGTATTCGCCTTTGTGTTACTTTGCCAGAGAAGAGGTTCCGCTTTTATAGAGTCTAGACTAGAGAGAGCCAATTTCCAGGACCACAGTGGATGAGTTTTAGGGTCTGAGTTGAATTAAAAGGACTAGGGCTAAGATTGAGGAGAAGAGCGGGAGGCTCAGAGTGTACCTCCCAGGAGGGGGCTCGACCCTGGAGGGCGGAAGGCGGGTGGAGGGCAGAAGAGGAAACTCATTCTGGTTGGCCTCAATGCTCTCACAAAATACAAAGCTGAGTTTCCTTGGAATTGGTCTTGGGGGGAGGGGGGGAGGTTAGCAACTTACTCTCAAAATGGTTCAGAAAAAATAACATGCATATACATAGACAAAGTAAAATGTTAACAATCAGTGAGTCTAGGTGAAAGCATTCTGGAGTTCTCTGTACTACTCTTGCAACTTTTGTAACTTTATTTAGCATCATTTTTCAGCCTGCGGCAAGCTCAGAGTCTGGAGAAGATGGTGCTGCTAAAGCAATAGGAATATAGAAAAACTGGTGTGGGGTTTGGAGCCAGACAACCATGGATTCCAATCCAAGCTATGAGCTTTGGGAAGGTTACTTGACCTCTCCAAGCTTCAGTTTTGACACCTATAATTTGGGGTTAAAATATTTCAGGATTCTTACATCATCTCTAACTCCTTTATGTAGCCTGCAATCAATAAACAGTCCTGTTATTACTACTGCTATAATTACCGTGCTCGATAGTAACAAAGGTAGGTAAGAGAGTACCAGAGAAAGGATGAGAGCCACACTGGGATCCAGGATGGGTGGGAAGGCATAGGGGTGGAGGGAGGAATGAGGAATGACTGAAGTATGAGGGAATATGGCATTTAATAAAGATAAATAAAATAAAGGCATAGGCACTAAAACATAAAATTATAGCCATTCATGCCATCAACACTCCTAGCCAACTCAGCAGATTATAGCTGTTGTGACACCGAGTGAGAAATTGTGTTTAGGACTTTAGTTCCAACATTTACTGTGTTTATCACATTCACTTACTCTAACAGTTTACAATAGGTCTAAAAGACTATGTTGAACCTCAAATGTAAAACAAACAAACAAAAAATCCCACAACAATCAACTAATTTAACACATTAGTCAACAGATGATCATCAGTTCCTCTATTGAAAGCAATATTCCCACTGAAACCCCTATCTTTAAAAAAAAGTTGAGTCCTCACTCTAAATATATGAATTTTATAAATTACACATGTGTTTATTATTGGCAATCCTTTTACTAAATATCAACAAGGCTTACTCAGTGTCTTATTCGAGGCAGATGCCCCACCTTGAAGCTGCTGCCTCTGGAAGGCTAACCCCATGCTTTCACCTTCTAGAACAGGAATGAAAAGCTCTAGTTTTCTCCAAGCCAAAACAAAGGAACTACAATAAGGCAAAGAAGTACATCTGCTCCTCTATTAGAAGTGGGTGGGAAGAATATGATGCCCCAACATCAATTTTGTGAGTTGCAAGCAGCACCTCTTTTTGGACCAGTCATTTCCTTGAAAACTTCCCAAGTGCCGCCTTTACCACCTTGGCTGCCGGCTTCTGGTCCATGCACTATGAACATTTCCAAGATCAGAGGCTTTCTCTCTTTTCTCGCATCCTTGGAATAATATTACTCAAGAACTTCTCTGGGGTATCCCAGAGGCCAGACCCCAAATTAGAACCAAGTTATGAAATGTTGCTGCCACTGTGCAAGGAACTTGCCTTTCCAGTGATTGGACTGCATAGTGGTGGCAATTGCTCCTGCAAATAAAACTCATTAGGTGACATCTCTATCAAAATTTCATATATTAACCAGTCCCATAGCATAGGGATAAAGATGGGACTGCCCACCCCCTCTCCATCATTCATTCACTCATCTGAAAATACTTCCTGAATGCTTGCTGTGTGCTGGGCTCTCCTGCTAGAGCTGAACAAGGCAACGTCTTTCCCCCACACGAGAAATAAACTAGTAATTATACAATTATATAATTACAATGTGATGAGTACACAGGCGTGCACTGCACAAGGAGAGCTGACCTGACCTACCCTGGGGGGTCGAAAAGAAACATAAGCTGGGATCAGAAGTGCACTAGGAGACCAGGGGGGAACGTGGTGCCCCTTGCAGTGCTGGATGGAGCAGGACGCCTTTAAGGAGTAAGAAGAAGCACTGAGAGCAATCGATAAGGCAGGTCGTGGGTGCAAAATGGAGATCAAAAGGAAACACGGGAGGCCCTGAATTGGATCCGCGTGCACACATTTTATTCTGAGAGCACTGGGTTTTAATCAGAAGGAGCCTCAATCATATTTGTCCTTTCTAAAAACCACCTCTAGAGGGGCCTTCCTGTCCCCTCTCCCAGGCGCACACACACGTTTTCTGAAGGCTTCTTGCAGCCTCAGCCGAGGCGCTGTCCCGCGGTACTGCAGTTGTCTGTTTTCCTGTCTGGACTAACTGAAACTCTATCCTCTTGGTGCAGCAGAAGGAGAACTGAGAGTTGCACCCTCCTCCGACGCTCCAAGAGACCACAGAAGCTTTAACTTTTTAATGCTCACAGCCCACTGCTGAGACAAAGCGCAGCCATTTTTACACTCTAGATGGGTGGCCCTCAAACTTTAGCTGGTCCAGGAATCACCTGGAGGGCTTGTCAAAATGGACTGCTGGGTCCTGCTCCAGACAGAATCTCCGATTTCACTAGCTCTGGGGTGCGGAGGGAGCGTGCATTTCTGATGAGTCCAAGGTGATGCTAGTGATGCTGCTGCTGCAGGCCCCACATGGATAACCAGGGACCCCCCTCCCCACAAGACAGGCAGCTGCCAGAAGAAATCCATGGCATTAGTGCCTCAAAAAATATTTTTTTACCAGTATCTGTATCTTGGAAATCAAAGCAAACCTGCAAAAACAGATTGTCTTGAGTGAACAAATCTGCCTGGCTTTTACACCTAGAAATCGGCCTCGCACTGGGTCCCCCTGACAAGCTTTGGCAGCCACTCGGGCACAGATTTCTCGAATCCCCAAGCTTTAGAAGTGGGAAATGTTGCAGAATTCACCAGTCACAGTGACGGGACTCTAGAAGAGTGACACTGGGTGGCAAAGACAACTTCTGCAGCACATCAGACCTCAATCTGGTACACTACATCTGAGCACCCAGAGCCCACGTCCACAGCCCGTGCTAATCCAGTGAGGGCCTGAGTCCCATGTGCAGTGGGTGAGACAGAGAAAACAGCACAGGCCTCTCCTATACTGTAATGCGCCTGCACACAGCCCCATCAAATACTCGGCATTCCTTGGTGAACAGTCCCATACCTTTCGCCAATTTCCTAAATTGCTAATCAGATAAATGCAGCAACAGTTAATTCTGCATCCATTCCACATTTGAATAAACAAAATAAAAAATAATTAGACCGAAACAATCACATTGGTCTAAAAGCACACTAATGGACAAAATTAGTTTATTCAAATTTGTTGTAACATTCATTAGAACACTTGTTGGTCAATTTGCTTAATGAGTGTTCACTTTTCCCTTAATTTTTCGTGGGTGACATTCACTTAGAGCGATACATTAAGCCTGCTACCCTTCTGCAAAGAATTCCTAATTGACCAGCCCCATGTTTGAGATGATTTCTTCTCACTCAAGAAAGACGAATGTCTTAAAATGATCTTGCTGTATTTTCCAGAATTAAAAAAAAAAAGTTTCCAATATGTCCATTGAGAAAGTTTTACTTCTTCCTTATATGGCTCTAGAATAATGGCTATCCCTAAAAAAAAAAAGGGGGGGGGGCGGGGGGAAAGAGACCTATCCTTAAATTGTAACCTTTTAGTATGTAATTTAAATCAATGGCCAATTGGAGGAAACTCAAGTTGGAGGAAGGAAATTTAGTATTTTTGGAAATCTAAATTAATACTATGTCAAACCCTGGCAGCACTTTTTTCAAATCACTATAATTACAGATATGCAAATTTTTCACTGGGGGGAAAAAGCTAAAAGGAAAAAAATGCACCTAATTAAGTAATGATTTTATCTTTAATAGATGGTATTAAAAATATAAATGAGGTTTAAAACTTTCAAAGTAAAATAGTTCTAGTTTAAAGCTTTTAAACTATTATCTTTCAGAACACAAGGAATATCACACAAAACAAACAATGGCAAAAATCTGTCACTTTTTATACGTTTTCCTCAGTAACATTAGCTCAGATATAAGCTCCCTCACATTCAGATGATTTCAACCTTTTGTCATTAATAATCAGCTTGGAAAGCTAATGCTGCATAGGCCACAATATTCAATTTCCATTTTCAGATAGTTATGACCACTGACTTTTCTCTCTACAACACATTTTTAATAACTATTTCGAAAGAAAATTATTTTTAAAGGCAACTACCAGTGATTTAATGTGTCAAGACTTTGCTACACTGGTCCCCATTTGACAGGCTCAGAGATTACTAAATTTTATGTTAAAAAAGTCCATATAAATTTTGGCAAGATGGTAGTGGCAGCATAATTATTGAATCTCCAGAACCCAACCCCCACCCAACCTTAAAACACACAAATAGAGCAGAACCAAAAAGGACACAATCTACAAGATGAGGTGATAAGGTATTCCCATGAACCCTATGTATGAGGAGGGAGGGACATGCTACCAACAGCTTCAAGAATTGCCAGTAAGTACTCGCAGGAGAGCCCAGAGGGCCTGCTGAGAAGACCCACATAAACTGGCACAGGACCTGGCAGGTTTCAGTTTCACTAGCGAGTGCAGAGGGGATCTTACCCATGTATGTCTAAGGTGCTGGAATGTGCCGGGGTAGGGGCGTTCTGATCCCTATGAACTAAAACTAGGACAGTTCCATACTGAGGAGAAACTGCTGGGGATGAATCTAAGATGAGCAAAATAGGGACAAAGGGAAGGTTCAAGAGGGGTTGGGGGTGGGGGTGGTGAAAATGGAAACAGAGTAAGATCTTAGGGTGTAGAAAAGTAGAATCCATCTTCTCTACCACTTCGTGAAAACAATGTAAGTGGGCACTCTAGAACTGTGAAGCTAGAAAAACTATACTGGCCCTACTAAAAATATAGGAAAACTCACAGTAAACAACAGAATCGAATCACAGTTGAATTCCCAAGTGTTATTTAGAGAAAAAACAAGAAACAGAATGACATCCCTAGTATAGACAATAAAATCATGCCAGAAAGACACAAAACAAATGAAAACTATAACATAACATTTCAAAGTGAGCTAAAAGAAATTCAATAAATTTGAAAAGCTATAAAAGGACAGAGTAAATCAGAAATAAGTTGGAGAAGATAAATATTTGAAAATGGAGGTAAATAATTAGGAAAAAAGTCATCTTAGAAATGAATGTTAAATACAAAGAAAACAAGAGCAAATAGCCCTAGCTGGTATGGCTCTGTGGATGAGCATTGGCCTGTGGACTGAAGGGTCCCAGGTTCAATTCCAGTCAAGGGCACATGCCTGGGTTTCGGGCTTGATCCCCAGTGGGAGGTGTGCAGGAGGCAGCCGATCAATTATTCTCTCTCATCATTGATGTTTCTCTCTCTCTCTCTCTCTCTCTCTCTCCCTTCCTCTCTGAAATCAATAAAAATATATATTTTAGAAAAGAGAAAATAAAATAAATAGTGTCTTACAAGAACTACAAGATGTAAAGGAGGGAAAAACTTAAATTCAAACAAATTATGAAGATGTTAAAAGGATTTGGAAAAGTGATTGATATAGAAGACAGGCAAAGAAGATCTAACATACACATAATGGGAGTTCCTAAAGTCAACAAAGAATAGAATAGCAAAAGCTATACTACAAGAAAACTTTACTAGAAAAGTACACTTGAAATTAGATATTAAATTGGCACATCATGCCACTGGGGGGAAAAAATCAACCCAGAGCAACCAACACTTTTATAAACCTACTGGACTTCAAAAAATGAAGGTAAAGAACATTCCTTTGGGTATCTGGGCAAACAAACCAAGTTTAATGGGAGGGAAAGAAAATCAGATTGTCTGCTGACTTTGACAACACTTTATGGCAAAAACCAATACAGTAAAATTATTAAAGAAACTTGAGCAAAGAAAAGATTGCAAGGATTTATCTATCAGTCAACCTAACTTTTAAGCGTAAAGGCTTTGGACAATTTGTTGTAAACATCTATATATATAAAATAGAGAAATATTCTAATTAACCGGGACGCTGTAAAAGGGTCGACTAGACAGGAGGAGGTTGCATGTGCAGCAACAGGGGCGGGCGGCAGGAGCCTCCGCCCACCTGGGCTGGGGGAGGGCCTGATCAGCAGTGGCAGCAGCTGCTTCAAGGGCCAGAGAGGGAGGCAGGGCTGCACCGGCAGTGGCCATGGCTGCTGCCGGGCTGGGGAGCGAGGGAGGGCCGGACTGGCGACTCCACGGTGTGCGGCGCCACACGATTTCGAATCGCGCGCTGGGCTCCTAGTATAATTCATAAAATACATCCCAAGAGGGCTTCCTAAGACATCTGTTAGAGGATGTGCTTCAGAAAAACAAAATGTCAAGAACAAGACCTAAGGACTAATGGCAAGCACTAAATATATATTTACCTGTAGAATGAAGATTAAATGGTGATAACAAATAGTAGAGCATGTGATTGCTATATATGTTGATAAAATAATTATAGTACAGCTATCAGAAAAATTCGAGGAGGAAGGAGTACATACCTGAAAAACATAATATACTTGCTGATTGCCTTATAGATAGTAACTGGGAGTAAAAGGATCTTTGAATCATAGCAAGGGGGAGAAAAGAGGAAAAACAAGCTACTAGCTAATTTAAATGTTACTCGGGGTATAAAACTAATAGAAAATAACCACCATCCTCCAAAGAGCAACCAAGGGTATTATATAAAGGTATCTATATAAAGTCAACGAGTAGAACAAAATACAAATACAAAAACAAAATACAAATCTAAGTCCCCAAGGTATACAAAAAAGGGGGGAGAGAAAAAAAAATGAATAGAACACACCATCTATTAAGTAGTCTTGATTTTAAAAAATCATATATGTGATATGTGGAATCTAAAAAAAAACAAAACAAATCAGAAAAAGACCCATAGTACACAGAATAAACTGATGGTTGCCAAAGGGGTGGAGTGTGGGAAATGAGTAAAACTGTGTTTATTTAAAAATGGTTAACTGGCCCTAGCTGGTTTGGCTCAGAGGATAGAGTGTCAGACTGCGGACTGAAGGGTCCCAGGTTCAATTCCAGTCAAGGGCACATGCCTGGGTTGCGGGCTCGATCCCCAGTAGGGTGCGTGCAGGAGGCAGTCGATCAATGATTCTCTCTGATCATTGATGTTTCTATCTCTCTCTCCCTCTCCCTCTCTGAAATCAATAAAAATATTTTTTTAAAGAAAAGGTTAACTGTATGCTGTGTGAATAAAAAAAATTTGTGATCAAAACTCTAAATCACCAATTTATAGGAAATACAGAGAACAGGGAAATGCAATCAGCAGAATTCAGACTAAAAAACTGCACAGGACAAATAAGAAGTTTCTTCAATAAAAAATTGGGGAATAGAACCCATAAAGACAAAACGACTTAAAGGCCCTATCAACCAATTGCTATACGTGGATCTTTTTTGTATATATCAAATATTTATATGTTTGTATATATTTTATATTTACTTTAATAGGGAAAATGTGAATGTTGAATACTCAGTGACACTGTGGAGTTATATTGATTTGGGAGGGTGTGACATTAGCATTATCGTTATTTTAGGGGTGGGAGTCTCTGTATTTTAGAGTTACATGCTGAAAATATTTACAAATAAAATTTGATGATGCTTTTGAGATAATGCTTCAAAATAATGAGAGGATGAAAAAATAATGAGAGGATGAAGTAGACAGAGGTAAAGCACAAACATTTGTTGTTGATCCAACTGGTGAAGCTGAATGATGAGTATATAAGGGTTTGTTGCACTATTCTCTATGTGTGAAATGTTCCCATCATAAATATATATATATATATTTAAGTTAATGTGAAGTTCAATTCCTCCATCTTGAAAAATAATGCCTGGTAATAGGTTTTCAAACAACGCAGGGAATAGCCTAGAAGTTATAGGTCCCCTACTTTTTTCTTTTCTTTTTTTACTATTCCCTAGTCCAGCCGTGGGCAAACTACGGCCGTGGGCCGGGCGTTTGAAATGAATAAAACTAAAAAAAAAAAAAGACTGTACCCTTTTATGTAATGATGTTTACTTTGAATTTATATTAGTTCACACAAACACTCCATCCATGCTTTTGTTCCAGCCCTCCGGTCCAGTTTAAGAACCCATTGTGGCCCTCGAGTCAAAAAGTTTGCCCACCCCTGTGCCTAGTCTCAACTGATAGCAAACTTAAACAAAGCCTATTTAAATTTAGCACCCCCCAAAGTCTCACCCCAAACAATAGGTGCTAACCAATGACTATCAATGATGATTACACTAGATTTAAAAAACACACACACACACAAAAAACACTCTGGCTTATAACACACACACACACACACACACACACAAAACACTCTGGCTTAGAAACATTAGCCTTTCCTCAACCCTAGAGCAAGTACTTTCAAGCAACTGATGTTATTTCTTAAGCACCCCTACTTGCATAACTAAAGCTGGAAGCTTCATCAAAATCCTTAATTGACATCATCATCCCTTGCAGGTGAGGAATCCGCCTTAATGCCTTCTCCCAAGCTGTCCTTCTATTCTGTCCTGAATGTTCTTCATCTCAGTTCCTTCCTAACAGTACTAAAGGCAGCAAGAGTCCTAACTGCATGCCCAACAATTGACAGACAAGGACCTTTCCAGTCCTGAGTAATTCAAGTGTCAACTGTTATTTGGGGAGTCAGTCCTTGATTTGAAACTGAAGAGCTTATCATTCATGGGCCCCACAAAGGCTACCCTGAGGCTAAAATGTAAAAAGTCAGATGACGTCAACCTGGGCCAGCTAGTGACTCAACCTGGGCCAGCTAGTGACAGAGGAGAGGTGACACGTGACGCAGAGTATGACTGGCGGTGGCTGAATGTCACTTTGTCAGACACAAAGTGTTATGGGTTGAACCCATTATTAAAACCAAAGATGGTCAGATATTAACAAGACGAAGATGAAACCATTTAAAAAGGAGGTGCAGACCCTCCGGCCCTTGGAGACATACTGAAGAGCATCTTCAGCTGGACCCCTGAAGCATCTCTCTCAGCTGGGAAAAGGCGTTCTGGTATTTTCTGAGGAAAATGGTTCCAAACACACCACTCAGGCACGTGACATTCAAGGCTCCATGACGTCCTGAAAGTGAAGACACCTGTCTGTGCTCCTGATTGCACACACTACCCAACCCCCTCTGGGGGATCCTCCATCAGAACACCTGCTCAAGGAGCTGCAAAGGCTGGAGCAGGACAGCTGAGCAGAGGGAGAATGCCCAGCCTTTCCCAGGGCAGGATTCGTGGCAGAGAGACTTAAACCTCAAAAGCTCCTGCTGAGTCCCTGCCCATCTCTCTCCCGTCCCTGTTGCTCCTGGTTTGCCTTCTCTGGCCCTTCTTTCCCATCTTGAACCCAGTCCCTCCTGAGCCTGAGAAACCTAGCCTTTCTCAGCTCCCTTCCTTCATTAACCATAATACAGAACTGAAATAAAGCTAAATTAAGCTGCTTTCTATGAGACCCTAGACCAGTGGTTCCCAACCTTCCTAATGCCACGACCCTTTAATGCAGTTCCTCATGTTGTGGTGACCCCCAACCATAAAATTATTTTCGTTGCTACTTCATAACTGTAATTTTGCTACTGTTATGAATCGTAATGTAAATATCTGATATGCTGTATGTGTTTTCCGATGGTCGCAACCCACAGGTTGAGAACCGCTGCTTTCCCCCCCGCCCCCCTTTCTGGGCTCTTTGTGGGCCTGGGCTTATGAAAGGAAAGGAATTCACTAAACCATAAGCCCCAAGAGGACAAGGATGTTTGCCTGGTGTGCTGGCTGCTATAGCCTCCTTGATGCTTCAGTAAGTATTTGTGAACCCATCGATGAATTCCTGGTATTGGGTCAGTTTAAAAGAGACAAGGGACCACGGAGTGAAGCTGTGAATCTTAAGCACTACAGATGCATGGCCAGCGCTGCTCCAGGTCTCTGGTAAGGACACAGAGAAGCTGGGGGCCCTGCCTTGGGCTGGCCTCACCTGATGGCAGGCACACTTCCCCATCCATACGTCCACTCCTGGGCCAGCCTCTCTGTAGAAGGCAGTCATTCTGAAACTGAGGTGATCGTTCTAAATAATGTCCCTTCAAAACGCTGGCATGTAAATTAGGCTACACATTCCGATCTACTAAAAAAAATGCATAAGTCCTTCTACATATGCTAGTTTATTTTAAAAAGCAGGAGGGGAGGTGGTTCTTTTTTATGAAACTCGTGCATTTTAGTCAAGCTAAAAATGTGTCTATTTCCCTGCAGTAAATATACCGACTACACTAAAATAAGTAGAAAAACATTTAAACATCCCAATTAACCATTTTCAAGTGGCTATTCTAAAGACATATTTTGGATTAAGAAGCCTGCTTTAATTTAATGACAAAAAAAGCCTAAAGGCAGACCCTTGTGGCTTTACCAGGCCATTTCTTAAAGTGAAAATCTTCCCAAGGAACATATTCAACATCAGCTATTAAAAAAAGAGAGAGAGAAATCTACATTTGCGAAAATTACACTGGAAACACATCTAAAACATTTTACAAGCTGAAAATTATTATCACTCTACAAGTACCCATAGTCTTTCAAAATGGACTACTCCTCAACTTTTTTAAAACATTAAGCCTTGTTTTCTTAAAAACACTCACTAGCCCTAGCCGGTTTGGCTCAGTGGACAGAATGTCGGCCTGCGGACTGAAGGGTCCTGGGTTCGATTCCGGGCAAGGGCAAATTCCTGGGTTGCGGAGTCGGTCCCCAGTAGGGGGCCTGCA
>NW_005369442.1:1436464-1444785 GCF_000412655.1 Myotis brandtii | reverse complement strand
CCCCACCCGTGCACCAGGCCTCTATCCTATATAGTAAAAGGGTAATATGCAAACTGACCCTAACAGCAGAAAGACTGGGAATGACTGGTCACTATGACACACACTGACCACCAGGGGACAGACGCTCAATGCAGGAGCTGCCCTCTGGTGGTCATTGTGCTTTCTCAGCAGGGAGCTCTGCTCAGCCACAAGCCAGGCTGATGGCTGCCAGTACAGCGGTGGTGGTGAGAGCCTCTCCTGCCTCCTCAGCAGCACTAAGGATGTCCGACTGCAGCTTAGGTCTGCTCCCCGCTGGCAAATGGACATCCCCCAAGGGCTGCCGGGCTGCCAGAGGGATGTCTGATTGCCAGCTTAGGCCCAATCCCCCAGGGAGCAGGCCTAAGCCAGCAGGTGGTCATCCCCTGAGGTGTCCCAGACTGTGAGAGGGCACAGGACAGGCTGAGGGACCCCCCCCACCCCTGCCCAGTGCACAAATTTTTGTGCACCGGGCCTCTAGTATAGAATAAAAAGTAAAAACATAAAAGCCCCTTTCTGTTTCTTGCCACTACTTATGGGGATTTTTTATCAACAAAATATTGAAGTTTTATTTGTTACTGCCTAGATGTCTAGTGCATTTAATAGTGCTTAGAAATATCCCAAACCACAACACTTGCTAGCAAATGGACTAAGAGAGGCATTTTTTTTAAATATATATTTCTTTATTTCAGAGAGGAAGGGAGAGGGAGAGATAGAAACATCAATGATGAGAGAGAATCACTGATTGGCTGCCTCCCGCATCCCTCCTACTGGGAATGGAGCCTGCAACCCAGGGATGCGTCCTTGGCCAGAATCCAACCGGGGACCCTTCAGTCCACCGGCCAATGTTCTATCCACTGAGTCAAACCGGCCATGGCTAATTGTATTAACTCTTGATTGGAACTTGTAGAAACCTAGCTCAAACTGACTTAAGTAAACAAACAAGAAACCTAAAATGTGTCCGCTCTTATAACTGGAAAGTCCAGGAATGATAGTGTTTAGACTTCCCTAGATTCAGGAACTCAAGGTCATCAATTGTGGAAAGGTGTGTCTGTGTGTGTGTGTGTATGTGTGTGTGCACATGCATTGTTGGTGAACAGTCTCTGTACTTTCCTGTATAGCTTCCCTATACTTGTGTACACTCAAGCAGCTCTAGGCTTATAGCTCACTAGTGGCCCAGTGCACAGATTCGTGCACATTGAAAGGAAATTAATTAGAAGGTGGCGGGTGGGGCAGGCCTGGGTGAGACAGGCCAAACATGCCCTGGAGCCAAACTCCCACAGTCCCTCCCGGGCCAGCTGCACCTGGGGTGACACCATGGCTCAAAAGGCGTCTGAGGGATCCCACCTGCCGGATCCCTCAGCTTGGCCTGAAACTGGCTCTCCACAAAGTTGCTGTAGTATAGGGTGTGGAATGCAAATGCAAGCGTGCAGTAAACCAGATTCAGGCCGACGGTGCCCCAGCAACAACATAACCCTGGCCAAAGATGGAATCGTGTGGCCTGTGAGCAATCGGACTTTCTCCTCTCTGGTTTTGGGGTGCATCACCCAAGAAGTGCCACTGCCGAGTCACTGCAGCTCACCCTTGGCCGTGCTGGCGCGGCACACTTTATAAAGATACTAGAGGCCTGGTGCATGAAATTCGTACACTCCGGGGGGGGGGAGGGAAGTCCCTCAGCCCTGCCTGCTCCCTCTTGCAATCTGGGAGCCCTCAGGGGATGTCCAACTGATGGCTTAGGCCCACTACCCAGGGAAAGCGGGACTAAGCTTCAGTCTGGCCTCCCTCTGCGGGAGGCGACCAGCAGGCCAATTGGGGGCCGGCACTGGCTGGCGAGCAGCTGGCCCTGCCCCCCCGGTTGCCCCTTTGCTGCCACCAGTTGCCGCTGCCCCTCGATCATGGTCCCCTCCCTCTGCCCGCTGGCACCCACCTTGGCTGGCATGGCACCACCCACTAGCCGGCCCCACCCCCTTGCCGACTGGTCGATTTGCATATTAAGCTTTTATTATATAGGATTAGTACCAATGTAAGCAAAGCTCTTCTGCCTTTCTGAACATTTCCTATAAAAATACTGACTTGGCTTAAGTGACATGCCCATCTGGAACCAGTTATTAAAGGCAGATAGAATATGATGATTGGCCAAGTGACATACCCACCCCTGGCCACATCATGAGGCCATTCTTAATGGAGAGGGATGTGTGCCCCAAAATTGATGTACTCTCACTGGAAGGAGGAGGGATGGTGCTACACAAATAGAACAAAAGATGTTCATTATAGTCTCACACAGCCCGAATCTCTAATTTGTTTTTTATATTTCTGACTGTAAAAATAAAATGATCATTTAGAAAATTTAGTAAATACTGAAAATGATAACGAAGCAAAACAAAATCACCCAAGATATAATTACTGAAGAATTCATTTTGTTGTTTCTTTCAAGTCTTTTTCTTTTTTCTAAGGAGATTTTTTTCTCTACATAATTTAAGATTCTATAATATTTGCTACTTTTCTACCCAGCTTTTTAATTGAATTTTATTTTATTTTGGTTGTCAAATAATCTTTAATTGAAACATTTTCCTTTGTAGTTCTTAACTAGCCGGGCATTGCACAGCACCACCGTTGATGTTATCTGTGATATCATGAGGGTGGCGGCCATCAACACTGCAGCCCACAGACAGGGCAGTCCCAGGATCTCTTCAATGGCTCCAGAGAGTTCTCTAGCTAGAGATCGGTGCCGCATCTGTCGGGCAATGCTGACCATCTTACCAAAAGTGGTATTTTCGCTGGGCTTAATGTTTTTTTGGTTGGTTGTTTTTTTTGTGTGTGTTTTTTTTTGTTTTTTTTTGCCTCTTTCTGTCTCTTGGCGGTTCTTTGAGGACTTTGATGATCAGGGCAGAGGCAGACGGCACTACCTCATTCGGGGCCTGTCTGCTCTGAATGGTCAGTTTCACTGTAATCCTCAGACCTTTCCAATCACCAGTTGCTTTGGCGATGTCATCACCAACTTTTTGGGAGACAGGCCCAGGGGCCCGATCTTGGAGGCCAGGGAAGATGTGGCACCCACCCCCCTCCCCCCTCCCCCCGGTGCACCTCAGGTATATGAGTTTGATCTCGTTGGGGTCAAATATCGGTGGCATGGTGGAGGCGGCTGGTGTTTGATGAACCCAGATTCGGGAGGACCGAAGGAAGTTGCACCTGAGCCTCCTCCTCTACCAGCTTTTTTATTAAACAAGACATAAGCATTGTCCCAAACTATTAAAAATGCTTTGGAAAACATAACATATAACAGCAGTATAATGTCCAATTGAATGCACCATAATTCTGAATGTTTAATTTCTCTATTTTTTCCAGGTTTTTTGTCTACATAAATCACTTGGTGATGAACATCTTGGTGAATAAAATGTTCCTGCCTCTGATTATGTATTTAGGATAGATTGCTAGAGGTGAAATTACTATGCCAAAGGTATAATCCTTTTCAAGTTTGCTACTCAATAGTCCTTGCTTTCCCAGTAACCATTTGAAAGTGTTTTGTCCATAAAATGGGAGAAGTGAATAGACTATACAAACAATAACCTTCTCACAGTTTGTGAGGCTGAAAGGTGATGTATGCTCTTAGTTCAAGCTTTTATTTAGTGTTTATTGAACATCTCTGTGCCAGATATGCTACCATAGGTGCAGGGAGTGCAAAGTTAGACAAAATACAAATGCTGCCCTCATGGGATTTGCAGACAAAAAAGAGACACACACAGGGGGTCAAAGATTACATTGTTATACATCCTCTAAGAACGCTCTATGTTCAGGGTAATGTTTGAACACAGAGGAGCATTAAGTGATTGTACTGTGACTTCATAAGGCTCCCCAAAGAGGTGGTAGTTAGATTCCGAGGGATCAGGAGGAGAGGAAGGCAACTTGGGAAGGAGAATGTTCCAGGGTAGGAAGCACACATGCCAAGGGCGAGAGGCTTGAAAAGCCTGGGGAAGAGGAAGCACCACAGGAGTGTGACACAGTTAGGGAAAAACAGGGCCTGTCGTGGACGGGGAGAGTGGAGACCACAGAGATAAACAAGAGCCACTCAGGCCAAGAAACTTGAACTTCACCTCCTGAGCTATGAAGAGTCACTAGGGGACTTTGGGCTGCTGGCCAGATGTGAGAAGCGCAGTGAAGGATGAATTGAAAGGGTCAAAACTTGAGGCAGGAAGAAAATAATAAGCCTAATGTAGTGATCCCTGGGAGAATGTGAACGGAATTAAGTCTGTGGTGGTGAGAATGGTGAGAGGGATGAATGAGAGTATGTTAAGGAGGCCTTCATCACTAACAGTATTGGGGAAGGTGACTGGGAAGAGGGACTCTAGCATGGTGCACCAACCTCTGGTGCAATGTGTGTCCCTTCAGCAAGGCATGCAGCTAGGTTTGTAGTGGAAGGGGATGGATTTGGAGTTGAGTCTGTTGGGTTTGAGGTGCTCATGAACTTTTCCAAAGCTAGACACACAGGCCTAGAGCTCAGCAGAGGGCCAGGCAAGAGGAAGGTGGCTGTAGGATTTGGATGAGGTCACCCAGAGTGAGAGAGTACACCATGAGAAAAGCAGAGGGCTAATCAGTACCTAGGGAAACACCCTCATTTAATGGACAAGCAGGAGAAAAAAGATCCCACAAAGGATCCTGATAAGTCAGACTCAGAAAGGTGGAACCCAAGAGGACTGTGGCAAAAGATTTTCAGGAAAGTAATAGTCTTCCCTTTGCCCTAACCGGTTTGGCTCAGTGGATAGAGCATTGGTCTGCGGACTGAAGGGTCCCAGGTTCGATTCCGGTCAAGGGCATGTACCTTGGTTGCGGGCACATCCCCAGTAGGGGGTGTGCAGGAGGCAGCTGATTGATGTTTCTCTCTCATTGATGTTTCTAACTCTCTATCCCTCTCCCTTCCTCTCTGTAAAACAATCAATAAAATATATTTTTTAAAAATAGTCTTCCCTTGTATCCTATTTCTTAGGGAGGTCAAATAAGATAAGGATGGAAATGCATTGATTGGAGTTTGTAATCATGATTAAAAACAGACAGCACCTAACCAGTTCTAAATCCCTTATATACACTAACTCATTTAATCCTCACTATAATTCTACCTAGGAGGTACTCTTAGTCTCCCAATTTGAACTGAGGCATGAGGAAGTTAGGTAACTTGAACAAATTTACGCCAGGATTCAAACCCTTGGCAGGCTGACTGCATCGCCCCTGTGCTTAATTACCGTAATAACTCACTTACCTAGCTGACCTGGAGATCTTTGGTGACTAAACACACAATCTCATACCCAGACACACACACACACACACACACACACACACACACACAGTTTGTAGGCCCAGAATTCAGGCTGCCATGGGTGGAGCGATACATTACAAATGAGGAGAGGAGTCCAAGAAATTATATATTGTTAAGCCAGGATTCAAACCCTTGGCAGGCTGACTGCATCGCCCCTGTGCTTAATTACCGTACTTACCTACTTACCTAGCTGACCTGGAGATCTTTGGTGACTAAACACACAATCTCATACCCAGACACACACACACACACACACACACACACACACACACACAGTTTGTAGGCCCAGAATTCAGGCTGCCATGGGTTGAGCAATACCTTACAAGTGAAGAGGTGAATCCAAGAATTTATAGTTTGATAAGTTTTCAAGCAATTTAGTGGAATAAGAAAGGAGGGGATGAGGCAAGAGACCAAGGGGAGATTGCGGAGCCCTGAGCCGTTTGTAGGATGAAGTGGAAGCACCAGAAGAGGGAGAGTCAAAAGGCCCAGCTGGTGGCAGAGGAGGGTTGAAAAGGGGAAATGGAAACACAGTCTAAAACCAAGGTGGAGGAGTGGACAATAGAAAACAACAGGGACAGTCCAGTGAGAAATGGAAGAAGTGTATGGGGTTCATTAAAAAACCCTGGAGCTAAAATAAGACGCTAAAAGATTACTTTGTCATAATTATCAACAACCATTGCTGAGAACTTCCCGTGCCTGGGGCACTGTACAAAAATAAATAAATAACAACTTGATAGGGCCTCTTATCTAAATCCATGCTACTTCCCAGAATTTAGGAATATTTCTAAACTTCAGAGTCACGTTGGTGTTCCATAAATCCCACAGCACAGGGCTGACATCTCTGAGGTCATATGTCTCTCATTGCCTTATAGTGGAATTATTTGTAACCCTGTCATAGCCTCTCCACTAAATATTCTTTGAAGAAACTGTGCTGTAATTCAACTGAAGGGCTTGCCCCAGACACAGCCATGCACACAGTAGGTACCGCATGTCTGCAAAATGAAATTACTGACAAGCCGTGCATCTGGTTGCTTTTTCCTATGACTTTTATTTTATCAGGATTCGTTTTGGGCTCAAGAAATCCAGGTTTTATTGTTTGTTTGTTTTGCAAATTATTATTGTTGTCATAAATCTGTATAATCCAAATCTGTTTTAATCTCATACTGAGTGCCATGACCTTTTCACCTTCTTACATTTTCCTTAGAATCTGATAAAGTCACATTGCAGGAATAAGAAAAACTTGCCTTAAGATTAAAAGTATTAAATGGTTGAATAAATACAAGGGGTAAAATGTATTTAACACAAAAAGAGTACAGATAAATCAGGCACCCTGATTGGTGGAGGGAGGGAGTAGAATTGTTTAATCTATGTGCAATTCTTAAAATTTGCAACGAAATGGGCTCAGATTAGGGACCCGCCCCCGACTCTTGATTGATAGAAACTATTTCCACAGTGGCAAGGGTAACAACATGAGCATGGCCCTTGTTACACCAGTGCTGTAGCGTAAACCATTCCCAGCAACAGACGTAGCTCTAGTCATAGCGTATCCACTGGCTTCCAGCAGTTAGACTGACTGTGGAGATGAAAGCACAGAAGAGCAGGGCTGGGGTGGTTGGTGGAAGGGGGGCAGAGGTGGCAGTGGGGTGGGAGGGGCGAGTGGGGTAGGCAAGAGATCAATGTTTTTAACCATGCCTGATGTCTTGAGTTGGGTATAGTAGGGTGATCATATAATTTATCATCCAAACTGGGATACTTTGGGGAGCAAAAGGGGACAACAGGCATGAACCAAGCAATCCAGGATGAATGGTTCTCCTGAGCATGGAGATTATAGGAACCGCTCTGTTGCTATCCCATGTCAATTAGGAATCAGATCTCTTGTATACCTTAGGTCTTTTAGGAAAGAAATACCTTGAACATATGCTGCTGGAATTGAGTCCTTCCAAACTCAGTTTGGAGGTGGGTGTGAGTAGAGGGAGAGAAAGCGAGAGAGCGAGAGAGAGCGCGCGAGAATGAGTGCAAAAACACTTGCACATTAATTATAATGAACAATTAAAGTCAATTAATTTTAATTGACTTGCACATTAAAAAAATAAATCCTGACCAAAATCATCATCATCATCCATAATAAGTATGATTATGTATTATTATTAGTGACATAATAACCAGAACTGCCCACCTTTCTCCTATGAAGTGCCTTTATGACTTAGTAACGGGTCATGACCATGTTGAGATATCAAAATAATAGGTAATGTTTATTGAGTAACTATGATGCTTCATGTGCTGATTTAAGTGTTTGCCTATATTATCCCATTTCTTCTCCAAACAACCCTTTGAGGTCGGCCTGTTATTAGCCCATCTTGCACATAAGCAGAGAAAGGCACTGATAGGTCAAGTGACTTACTTGAGGTCAGTGGGTAGTGGGTGCGGTAGGCTTAGAACCCAGGCATCCAGGGAGCAAGCGCCTCCCTCTGCACCACTTCAACAGCAGGCTTTCAACGTCATACCGGACTGTTCAGAACCAAAGGGTAGAGACTGCTTTTCACCATCCCTGCGCCCTCCACAGCGCTCTGCACTTGTTGAAAGTTCAAAACTTGCTTGCTGCAAACCAACTATTTAAAAAAAAAGTGTTATTAAGTACTACTTTTATTGTAAGGTGTGGTAATCCTATTGTACTACTGTTAAAAACAGAGTCCTGATAGTTCAGAGATATATGCAGTGTTAATGACAAAATGCAAGATGCCCGGGATTCCTGCAAAATTATCCAGTGGGGTTTGGGAAGTGGGGAGTGGGTGGAAATCTAGATGAAGCCAGACTGGCCAAGTGGTCGATGATTGTTGAAGCTGGGTGGTGGTGGGACATGGGGTTCCATTATACTATTGTAGAAGTTTAACTTTCTCCACAATAAACAGTTTTTTAAAGTTGTTTACAGTATTTAACCAAATGGGAAAAAACATGGGAATGCCTGAGGGCCATGAGTAGCAAAATCTATGTGCCCCTC
>NW_005369442.1:1428955-1436437 GCF_000412655.1 Myotis brandtii | reverse complement strand
CTTTGCCCAAGTCCCTTAAAGGCTGTGGACCCAGCATCTTCCTCTTTTAAAACAAGAGGTTTGCCCTTGACAGTCTCTCAGGTTCCACCCAGTTCTACAAGCTTATGATTCTCTGATTTGGGGGCAATACTGATACCGGAACAGATTTGCAGGAATTTTTCCTGGGGTGGAAGAATGAAGCCGAGGACTAGAGGTGTTCAAACAAGGCAGGAGTTTATTGTAAACAAACACAGGCTCCCCACTCCCAAGGAAGATTCAAATGGGTTGCCCCCAAGCATTCTGCTCTTCCCCTTATACCTGCTAAAGGCCTGCTCTTTGTGTACCTGTGCTGCTCTCTGATTGGTTCCTGGCCTTTCTGCAAGATTGTTCTCTTTCACTCCCAAGGAAAAAAAAACATATTATTTCCTACAAAACACATTCGTTGTTTATTTCAGCTAGCTCCACCATTCCTCCTTCTTCCAACCCTCACCCTAACTACCTAATTCTACTTTAACTCCTTTCAATACTTGAAGGGGGAGAGGGGACATCACCAACTCTTTGCCCTGGTAGCCATAAAGAGATGCCAAAACCTTTCATATTTCTTCTTTACCCTTCTCCAAGCATTACAGCTCTTGCCTTCATTTCTTTAACCCCCAAGTTATGTATATCTCTCTGCACCTCAGTTTTCTCATCTGTAAAATGGGGTGTGAATAGGGTCACAACCACCTCATAGGACTATGACAATTACATCAGTTAATATATGTAAAGTGCGAAAAGCAGTACCTGACATATAGTAAACACACAATAAATGATAGATATTTTTTACTATCTTAATTTTATAACTACTGAAACTAATTGTGGTTCAGTGAGGAGAAGTGATTTAGCTAATGTCTATCAGTTTTAATAAACAATGGAGCAGGCATTTAAAGGCAAGTTTTCTGACCATAAATCAGGGCTGCTTCCACTGGGGACATTATTGTGAAAAATTGCAATTATGAAGAATTATACTAGACAACAATCTAGAAGAATTAGTTACTATCCTAAGACTCCAGCAGTCATCAGAAACGAAGTTAACATTTGCTGTTAACACAAAAAAACTTAGTCTGAGTTGCAGACTAAGGCCTCTGGGTCTTGGAGCCAGCCAGCCTCTCTCCCAGACAGCGTGGAGCCCAGCACAGAGCGGTCGGAGATTGCTGGATGGCTGAAAGGTAAATTATATGAGGCAGCAAGAGCCAGCCCCGCACAGTGACAAGGATGGGGGCGTGCTTTTGTTTGCAAACTGCAAAGCTTCTTAACCATTCACACTGGACCCCTTAGAAAGAACTGGGCCCTCTGGGAACACTGGCCTCAGGCAGCCAGTTTATTTTTCAAATGTTAGCATAGTGTGAGTAATTTTTTCAGCAGCCTTACCATCTTTCGTCTCTCCTCTTCCTTGTATGAATCTATCATTGCAAGATTATTTTTTTAAATAATCCGTTTAGAGTTGTCATGTGCCAAAGAAATAAAAGTGATCTCTATGTGTTCACAGAATTTAGAGATAAGTTGTTAATGAAACAGAGGAAGTCACAGAATAATGTGTGTTAAATAAGTGGCATTATACAAAGGTGTGCTGATAACTTAATTAATTTTGACCAACAAAAACTGCAATTTTACATGGTTTCACCAAATATATAACTACATCTCTCAACTGGTCACTATTCATCTTAGGCAAGGGGGTGGACTTGGGGAAGGGATGTGTAAATAGAGGAGTTCACTTCTTCCTTTTTTTCTTTCTGCACTATTTGAACTTTGATTCAACTATGTTCATGTATTACTTTCATAATTTAAAAACTAGAAACAAAAAAGTGGCTATTTGCCAAGTTTAGCTTTGTCAAGTATTTTCTGGTATGCACTTAGAAATGAATAAATATTCATTTATTATCAAATCAAACTTTCCTGTCCTGGATACTTTTGCATTTGGCATAGACTAGTACCAGGGCTACGCAGGTCAGATGTCACAAAGGTCCAGGGTCCCCCCTTGATTGAATTTTTTTCTCATCAGTGTGACATTATTTATTTATTTGTTTAGGAAATGAGCGAGGGTAGTGTAGTGACCATCATTTTCTTTTCATTTATTTTTAAATAGAAGCAACATTTCTAAGCCCCAAAGACGGAGTTCAGGGCTCCACCATGTATGTTAAGTGGCGTGACAGCTGACACACCTCCCGTGGCTTAGCACTTCTCACTCTGTACAGTCATACTGCATAACTATGTATCCGTCAGCAGTGGACCGCACACATGACTGTGTGGTCCCATAATATTATGCTGGAGCCGAAAAAACCCCTACCACCTAGTGATGTCCTAGCGCAACACTTTACTCACGTGTTTGAGGTGGTGCTGGTGTAAACAAATCTATTGTGCTGCCAGCACACTCAACTATGTACAGTACAGGATACTTGATAATAGAGGACTGTGTTACTGATTTATGTATTTACTATGCCATACTTTTTATCCTTGTTTTACTCTTCCTACTTATAAAAAAGAGTTTGCTGTAAAACTGTTGTTATGCCTGCAGCAGCCTCATACATCTCATGTTTATCTTCACTTTCTCTTGTGCTCGATTTAATCTCGTGTTGTTTTGTACAGTAATGTGCTTGTAACCTTGGAGCAATAGGCTATACCATACAGCTCAGGTGTGTAGACTATACCCTACAGCCTACGTTTTTGTAAGGACACTCTCTGATGTTCGCACAATTACAAAATCACCTACCGATGTATTTCTCAGAATGTATCCCTATCATTAAGCAGCACGTGGCTGTATTGTAATCGCCCATTTACCTGTCTGTGTCCCTCCAGCCTCCCTGGCTCTCCTCCACCACAAGCTACTAGAAAACAACCACCATGTCTGCTCCCTGAGCCTCCCTAGCATAGAATGTACAGCATAATAGGAGCTCATCAACATTTGCAAAATGAGTGAACGCTTGCATGCATTTGGGGGACCAACTCTTCTCATGAATTGTCCGTTTTCATCTTAAAGAAAAGACATGCCACGGGAATAGCAATGGCAGTGCGGAGCTTTAAAGAATTACTCATGTAATGGTTCAAGGGCAAAGAGCTAAAAGCAAGTCAGAAACTTCTTTATGTTTTGTTCAAACCCCACTAACACTTGGACATGTATTAAATGTTAATAAGCAGCTATCTGGGTCAGTGGGTTAAGTAATAGCGATGGTGGAAGGTGAGAGGTGAGGAAATACAAGGAAATTACTTTTAGAGACAGCTTGGCTCACCAGAGCGCAACATGTATAATAGCATGAGAATGATTTAACCATGTTCTCTTTCCCCCTTTTCTCTTACCGCAGGCTTGGTCAAGGGACAATATTCTCTTTACTCGGGCATCTGCAGAGCCTGGCAAAATCTGAAAAATAGCAGGAAAGATCCAAGGGTTGGGTCACCTTCTTCTCCCTGGTGACAGAGAAAAAAAAATTACCCCATTTAACA
The DNA here is from genome assembly GCF_000412655.1 of Myotis brandtii. Lineage (NCBI taxonomy): Eukaryota > Metazoa > Chordata > Mammalia > Chiroptera > Vespertilionidae > Myotis > Myotis brandtii. Next base: position 1,432,981 of record NW_005369442.1, on the reverse strand, counting down.
AAACTGTCAGGAGCTGATTATACAGTTTGTGGCTCATCCTTTCCTACTCCTCCCATCTGACCGTGTATCTGCACATTCTTATGAAGGCCAAGGAAAGAAACATAGAGAATTTGAAGCACAAAGTTTCTGCTCCTTAATTAGCAATTCAAAATAATAATAATAATAATAATAATAATAATAATATATTTTGAGCACTTACCATGTGCCAAGTACCTTACTAAGATTGTTGATTGAGGATGGGAGAGCAGGGGACATTTGGCAATAACTGGAGATATTTTTAATTGTCACGACTTACAGAGAGGTGAGCATGGGAAGGTGATAACTGGCATTTGGCAGATGGAGGCCAGAGAGGCTGCTACACATCCTACAGTGCACAGGGCAACCCTCTCACAGCAAAGAATTATTCAGCCCAAAATATAAATGGTGCCAAGTTTGATAAACCCTGCTCCCCATGCATCATCTCGATTAACACTCCAAACAACCCTAAGCGATTGTCTCCATTTTACAGATGAGGACACAGAGGCAAGGAAAGGTTCGATAGCAGAGCAGCTTTCCAGCCCAAGCCTGTCTGACTCTGGAGGTCTTCACCTTGACTACAGTGTGTGGATAGGAAAGGAGCAGATAACCGTGGGCTAGCTGTGGATTTCTGATTCCGTAACAGAGGCGTACTGCAGTAGGACCCTTGCCTCCGTCACCAACACGCTGTAGGAACTTGCAGGCAGGTAACCTCAGCTCCGCCTCTTCTTCTCTTTGCTCAAAATGTGAATTCTGTGAGTGTACTTACTGCTCTTTGCCATCGTAACAGCTAAAACACTCTGAGACTGTAGTATTTTTATTAAGATGATATTGAGTTATAATTAGTAAAAATAATATTCAATAGAAACATTAATAAAGCAGTTTGTGAATAGCTCTCCAAAATAATAAAAGTACTAGCCAAATAATAAAACTATTAAATCCAGCCTTTCCTCATTCTGTGGATTTTTTCTTCAGCCGCGCATACCAATGGGCAGAATGTGTCCCAAGTTATGTGAAATTCATGGAAAGCCTTATATTCCTTATCAGCTGTCATTTTCCATATTTTACGAGAATTGAACATTTAAGTATGTCTCCACCAGTGTAGAGCAATAATACCAGAACCAGCGATAAGATATTTCACATGGCTGTAATTGTATTTTATACATAAGGGTTTCCTTTTCCCTTCAAAATCCCCAAAGGCCTGTCATTAGTAGACTCTATTGGAAAGCATCTATTTTCCATGAGGCTGAAACAGGTCTACATATAATGGACCAATGTAAAGCATACTAGAAACATTAGTATGTATGCTATGTTTTGTCCCCTTCTCAGTGGGTTATGCTTTTTTCATTCCTACATCTTGACATAATCAGATTTCTTGTTTACTGGCTTATTATCACATTTGACTTGATAGTTTCCATCCCATATGTCTTATGGCACTCTCGGCTATCTGTAGCAAAAGAGAACAGGGATATTGAGGGTCATGCAGACCCCCAAACTGTATCTGAGGAATTAGCATCCCAGCTTCCATACCCAGACTTTGTAATACTGCCCCAAAGTTACTGCAAAACAGCTTAAAATACAGTGAAAGAGGAAAAGAGGAAAAGGCCCAGGAAAGTCATGAAGAGGAGGGGGAAATTCTTAAAAAATTGAACTGTGATTATCTTTTTATTTATACTACCCTTTAATGAAAGAGTATATTAGAATAAAATGATATCTATGTACTTTAGGAAAATAATTCAATTTAATAGGATGGCTGTTATTCAAATATAACATTAAATTAACATTAAACTACACCACTGAACAAAATATAAACTAATAGACGTTTTATCTTTTAAGGCAGAAGAAGATCACAACAAACCCAAGTATGAAACCTTAAAATAAATCTACCTCTTCCCCACACCACCTCTCTAATCCTTGCTGCACACCACAGGGAGAGTTATTTTTCTAAAATAAAAGTATGAAAATCTCATGCCTGTCGCAAAAAGCTTCCGTGGCTTTCACCATTACCTAAAAATAATGTGCCAATGCCTTAGCATGGCCTTTTCGATTTGGCTGTAATTTAGCTTTCTAGCCTTATCCTTGCCAATTCTCACTCCATTTTATTTCTCTCTTCACTCAAGAAGCTTCAATCCTGTGAGAGCAGACCACTCAGGGTTCCCCAAACACGCGTTGCTATTGTCAGGCCCTTTGCCTAAATGCTCCTTCTCACTTCACCCAATTCAGACTATCCTAGATCGAGCCTAAGTGACACCCTCCTCCCTGTCCCATAGCAGGTTGTTCATTTCTCAACAATGGAAACAACCAAGGGGTATTTTTATTACTTGAATAGGTATCTGTAACATACACTAGCTTCTGGGCTCAAATTTTATCCATCTCTTATAATGAAGTCAGGCCCATGGAGGCTAAAAAATGTTTCATTGAATTAAGTGATCAAAGGAAGTATGCTTTTGACTCCTATGTGCCTTGGGAAGTTGAGATTAATATCTACCCTGTCCACTCTTTACATTTGATGTATTTTGAAGGGAATTTAGGTGGACGTGGTATGCAAAACATATTCTGAATAGGTCAATCCCTCCAATAACTGTGAGATTGGATGAATTCATTAGCAGGTTTATATCAGTTCAATAGCATTTCCAAGTTCCTCAATCCTTATCGTCCCACCTCAGGCTGAAGATGCTTCGGGAAAAGCTAAAAGAATATTTCCCACTTTTGTTTTCCCAGAAAAACCACTTCCTTGCTGTAATGCCAGTCATACAGTAATTATTATATTGGTACAAGGATTTTGGAGTCAGTGACATACAATTTTCATTATAATTTGCAAAAACCCGGCAATTTAGCAATGCCTTTATTCTTGGTGGAACTGCACATAAACTGGTGTTACAAACCTTCAGCCTAAATACTGGGAAGACCCACTTGGGCACATTGTGCTTAGGAATTTATAAACATAGACATTTGTATCTTGATGACGCAGCAGCCACCACATTCCTTCAGGCTCCTACTCTCTTGCTTCTTCCTTCAAGATTCCCTAGGCCTTGAAAAGGGGACAGCAGAAATGTCTTTCCTGACTCAAAATTAAGAAGAAATGAGCAACTGCTGAGGTTAACGGACAGGCACGGGCCTGATTAAAGGATCCGCCCCAAGTCAGCAATCTAGAGAATCAAGGGGTGTTGGCATTGAAAATGGCCTTGGGGCAGGAGTTACCAGCTCCACCATGTGTAGGCTGGTGGGTGAGAAACTTGGCTAGTGTTGGAATATAGGAGTTCATGACCCTTATTACGAGGAATTAATCCTACTCTCCCGAGGCGATAGTTGCTGGGTAAGGATGAGGGACCCACGGTTGTCCAGAATTTCAAATTTTCCAATAAAGCTGAAAATCTAGATTTAGTGGGATAAATCTCCCAATGGGAAACTAATTGAAATTCATTTTCAGACATCATATAGATCCAAGAAAAATCAATCTGTCAGATGGATGTGGCCTGGGGCCACTAGTTTGCAATCCTCAATTCGGGACCCACCTCTTTTTACAGATGGTGATGCTGCAGATGAAATTGATTTCACACAACTGGTTGGAAGCAAAAAGAGGACTAGAACCCAAATCCTCTGACTGCCAATTTCCTTGTCATCATTCACCTCAGATCATGCATTTGAAACAGACTATTGGGAGGTAGGGACCAAAGTACCTGGTTCAGAACATGAGTTTCCAGGCCCACTTGAGTTTGAGGGACAACAGGATGTCAGGTCCATTTCTGGTCCCTCTGGTGACTCTCAAATCTCTAGAACGAGACCAGTACTTCTTAACATGGTGACCATTGGGTGTATCCAGGATACCTTACAAACTACAGGTTTACAGATTCTAGCCTAGAACTAAGCAACCCAAAGCTCCAGGGACGTGTATCCTATCTAATAAAAGACAAATAGGGTAATTAACCGTACCTACGATACGCTTCCCATTGGCTAATCAGGACGATATGCAAATTAACTGCCAACCAAGATGGCGGTTAACCGCCAACA
>NW_005369442.1:1381855-1428787 GCF_000412655.1 Myotis brandtii | reverse complement strand
GGCCATGCCCACAAACGGCCCTCCCGAGGGGATCCGAGGCTGGCGGGTGCTAATGCACCGATCTGCCACCCACCATGCCCACAAACGGCCCGCCCATGGGGATCCTGGTCTGGTGGGTGCTAAGCACAGATCCACCACCGGCCACGCCCACAAACGGCCCTCCCAAGGGGATCTGAGGCTGGCGGGTGCTAATGCACCTATCTGCCAACACGCACACCCGGGCCGCCTTTGCCTGGCACAAACTATGCAGCTGGGAGAGGGGAGTGGGGCCGCTGGGAGCAGGGCGGGAACTTTCCCGGGGTGGGCTTCAGGCAGCCGGGAGTGGGGCCAGAACTTCTGCCATGTTGCCATGGCAACGCGGCAGAAGTTCCTGCCCGTAGCTGCTTGCTCATTCACTTACTTGCTCATTCATTCACTCATTCACTCACTCAGCAAACCCTCTCAGGTCCCTGGCACCAGGCCAGGCACTGAAGGTGAAGCAGGATAAGACAGAGCTATGTCCTCAAGATGTTAGTAATTCAGTCGGGCGAAGCAGGCACATGAACGAGGCAGTTGTATGCACAGATGTAGTGTACTGGGTTCGGTGAGGGCTGTAACTAACGCCGACTTTGTTCTCTTGATAAAATGAGGCCTCGGGAGCCAGGCCGCCCCAAGCCTGTAGGCCTGTGCCTAGGCCAGGAGTGGCCGGGGTCCTGGAACATGACAGAGGGTGCAGGTCGGGCTGAGGGGTCTGGCCCCACCCCTCACCCTCACCCCCGAGGGCACAAATTTTTGTGCACTGGGCTACTAGTATTTTTAATAAGCCCCACTGCTGATCCTCGAGGATTCTAAAACACAGCTTCCCTAGCAGGGGGCCAATGTGGACCAGACCAGGAATTCAAGATCAACCCCCTTCCAAGATTGATGGAGCATTACATCCTTCCAGTGAGTGACTACACATTTTAAAAAGTGTTCTTTTCCAATTTCCTACATTCTTGTTTTCTCACACTTTTAGGGGGGGAAAAGAAGAAAGGCTAGTTCTGTTGTGGTAAAACTTTCGGTTTTCAGTAGTACTGCTGGGTGTGAGATTTTTTTATTTTTATTAATTTTAGAGAGGAAGGGAGAGAATCATTGATTGGCTGCCCCTCGTATGCCACACACTGGGGATCAATCAAGCCCACAATCAGGGCTTATGCCCTGACTGGGAATCAAATTGTGATCTCCTGATTCATAGATCAATGCTCAAGCACAGAGCCAAGCTGGCTGGGCTGGGTGTGAGATATTTTTATTCAGGTATGAAACTTAACAGTTGCAATGAATTAGTTAATTAAATCATGAATGATAAATTTCTTATAAATTATCCTTAAATATCTTATAATTTTAATAGTTCTTATTTTTGTACTGTAATCAGTAAACATTTAAGGGGAAGCTATGAATTAAATCTCAAAATAGATGAGTAATTTTAGACTGTGGCATCCATTTTCATAACATTCCAGTTTATTTTAAGGGACAATTAGTAGCACTTCCAAATATGTATCTAATTATGAGGCTAAATCAAACTCTGCAGTACTTGGATTTTTTACCCACATCAGGCCTAGTTTTTTCCACTGTGACCAAAACAATAAGGGAAGAGTGACAAAAAATAAAATTCTAAATGCAAAATGCTTATAGTAAACAATTATCATTCTGAAATCAGCCCAGATTTACTGAGGCCAATAACTCATATCTAGATCTCATGAACCACTTGTTATTTTGACCCTTATTACAGACATGGCCAAAGTATTTCCTGATCCAATGTATCTGGAGCCTCTTTTTATCAAATTCAAACAGCTGATTACATTGTTTGGGGGCTTAACTTATTTTCAAATGACCTGATGAAAACTCAGATTTCAACTGGTGCTCACTCATCACCAGTTGAAAGAATAAGTACTTAGACTTACTTGTCTTGTCAGGTAGTTGTTTGCCAATGTTCAAGGCCTATGGCCCAGCAACGTATTTAAATAATGCCTCTCCCTTCTTTAGAAGTTGGGGACATAGTACCCCTGACTAATTTTTATGAGCTTGGTCCTAAGGATCCTAAGGGGGAGAAATCAGTTTAGCTTCTTACTCCATGCCCAGAATTTAACAACACAGAAAATCTCCAGGGTAAATAATTTTTATTCCAGCCACCACCTACTGCACCACTTGCGAAGAGCTTTGAACAACTCTCTGAAGGACTAATCAGGCCTAATTCCCTTTCAGTCTTGCACAAATATTCCCTGAGTTGGTTTTTCATTTCTGATGGGTTTTCTGATGAAATTCTTTATTTATCTAGTTTTAAAAGTCCCAACTTTTGTTTTCAGGATGACTGTATGGGGAAGGATTCTTGGGTCAACACAGACTGTTAAAAAAAGCAAACAGAGAGGACATGGACCTCCAAAAGGGACAGGTGCTACCCAGCTGCAGCCCACTATGCCATGTGATGGAGGACCAGGTGTGACTAGATCTTTTGGCTTTGCAAGAAAAGTTGGTGTCAGGATTTTTATATGAAATCCCAATTTTTAAACATAGGCAATTGATTTAAAATACTACGCAGGTCAAACAATACACTTCTGTGGGACTCTGCTGGCTAATACATTGCCAGTTGGCAAAATCAATATTATAAGAATCATCGCTCTGTGGGTGTGTAGTCTTTAGTGCTAAGTCACTTTAGAAATTTCACCTTGAATAGCTTTTATGTAACAGCAGTGCACAATGCTTACTATGTGCCAAGCACATGTAGGAGATTCAGCATTGAATAAAACACAAAATGATGCTTGCATTCTAGCATCCACTTATATTCATGGAATTCACAAAGGGTGAAATAAGAAAACGCGAGGAATTAGGGGATGGAAACAATCTCAAAGAAATTTAGGACTAGATGATTTTAACAGACACTTTAGCAAGTCATACAGAGTTTAATACGATGAAAACTTTAAAAGCAGATTACTTCATGGAAAATGCAGCTGTGTTTAAACCCTCCCCCCCTCCAGAAGAATAAAGTGTTTCTTCTTAACAGATATTTGTTGAGGCCCTACTTTGTGCCAAAGTGCCTTGATAGACGGAAAGGATACAATGGTGAGCAAGAAAAACATAATTTTAGCCCTTTGCATTCAAGTGCAAGAAACAAAATAAATCTGGGAAAAAAAATAACCTTGTATGCATATATGCATAACCCAGGGACACAGATAATGGGGTGGTGAAGGCCTGGGGCGGAGGCCAGGGCAGGCTAGAAGGGGTCAATGTGGGGAAACACGGGGCATATGTAATACTTTCAACAATAAAGGTTTTTTAAAAAAATGTATTTTATTGATTTTTTTACAGAGAGGAAGGGAGAGGGATAGAGAGTTAGAAACATCGATGAGAGAGAAACATTGATCAGCTGCCTCCTGCACAACCCCTACTAGGGATGTGCCCGCAACCAAGGTACATGCCCTTGACCAGAATCAAACCTGGGACCCTTCAGTCTGCAGGCCGACGCTCTATCCACTGAGCCAAACCAGTTAGGGCTACAGTAAAGATTTTTAAAAAAAATAATAATAATGACAAATCATGATCAATGTTATGTAAAAATTAACATATAGACTAATGACCAGAATGAGAAACCTGGTTTAAATAGGGTAGTCAGGGAACTTCTGCCTGAGGAAGTGACATTTAAGGTGAAATCAAAAGAATGAAAAGAGAGAGTCACTTGAGAGAAAGGGATAGGGTAGAGGAAAGATTTCTAAATAGAGGAAACAGCATGTGCAAAGGTCCTGAGGCCTGGAAGAGCTTACTTACAGAATTGAATTCTAGTGGGACAAGAGGACAGTGGGTAGAGTCTGGAGACAAACAGGGCCATGGGTCCACAGTGAAAACTTTGCATAGTAAAAACTTCGGATCTCTCCTACTTGCAGGGGAAGTCACCAGAGAGTTTTAGTCAGGGGAGTGACAGGAACTGATTTACACTTTTGAAAATCACCCTGGCCATTGTGTGTGCAAAAAACACACAGAAGTCAGGCAAGCATTGACACAGGGAGATAAATTAGGGTAATGGTTGACTGCCCAAGGATAGTGACATTGGAGATGGAAGAAGGGCATGGATTTTAGATATATTTTGTCTAGGGGGTTTGTCCTCAAGTCCCAGGCTTTCCTTGTTTGCCTATTCTTCTTCTTTTTTTTTTCTTTCTGGGGAATAAAAACACAAGTTTAAAGTCAGCTAGGCCTTTCTCAAGTCCCAGGCTTTCCTTGTTTGCCTATTCTTCTTTTTTTTCTTTCTGGGGAATAAAAACACAAGGTTAAAGTCAGCTAGGCCTTCGGATATGAAAAGTCAGTGCAGGAAATGCACAGTCGATTCTGGCCTACTAATAACATTTTTGTGAACCGACTTTCAGTGATTTCACATCCACAAAGATAAAAATCAAGGACACGATCCTGTCTGCTAAGTGTCTGCCTTAATGCCAAAAACTTGGAATTCTTTGGATTCTGAAAGATACAAACAGCACGACTGCTCCTCTTATCAAAATACTTTGCGTGTTTGTTTTATTGCTTACTTGCTAAAAAAACAAAACAAAAAACCCTGACACCATCATTGCAGAAGCAACTTTATGGCAACGCTTAACCAAATAAAACTCACGAGGCGTTAGTCTTGGAGAAAGCTTAAATGAGTCCAACAAAGTCACTTGCTCTGTGACTTGAGATTCCTGTGGCTTATTTTTTTTTTACTCCATGTGGTAGAAACCCAGTGATGCCAGCCTGGGCCCAGTGGGGCAGTGTCTCCAACAAGCTGGGCTTGAGAACCAAGCACATTTGAAGAGGAAAATCAAAGTAAATATCTGATGTTTTTTCAACATGATACAGAGATTGGAGCAAGGAGAGGAGAGCGGAGAAGGGGGCAGGATCTCCCAGCCTGGAGCCTGGGCCATCTGCAGGGAGTTTGTTCTCTTAAACCCACTCTCTCTGTCTCCCAATCCAAACAGTGTGCTCCCCGCTTTACTCCGATCATTCACATCTTCTGAAACCCTCTCCAGCATGGGCTGGTACTGGGAGAAGGAAAATTGGAGAACTTCTAATACAAGAGAAAATAGCCAATTTATTAGGGTTGGGTTGTTTCAAGTTCCTCAAGTTTTAACTTCCCAGGTGAAAAACGAATTGAGAAAAGGTCATATCATGCATAGAGTTTCGTCTACCTTACCACAACTTATTTTACCTTGATTCTCAAAGCACATCCATTCTCTTAGAATCCTTTTTCCTAAACCTCTGTTCTCCATCCAATCCCACCTCACACTAAAGACAACAACACCCCCTTTGACTACCCTGTTACAACTTTAAATGACTGAACTTAACCCAAGAGATCCGTGGTAGTGAAGGGTTAACCTAGTAACAGAGGAAACAGAGGGTTTGTGGCCAATTCAGGAATTCGGTCTGATGTACCAAGTGTTTTAAACTTCTTGGGAAACCTGCAAGGTCTAAATCAAGGGCTTCTCCCTTAATGATGCCTTTGTGGATGTGTCATAGTATCAGAATGATAATAGCAAATACATATGGTGCCTACTATGTGTCAGGCAGTGCGTGTCCCTAGAAGGTTACTCGAATTATCCATTTAGTTCTCACCATGACCCTTCAAGGTCATCCAGCTAAGTGGTGGCACAGAGTCTCACTGAGGCACCTAGTTCTGGGATTGTGCTGTTAATGCCCTTCCTTCCACCCTCTAAGCCCCAATCCCAGGTCCCGCCCCTGGCTTTACTGATATGACTTAAGTCTTGATGAGTATTCTTGTAGGATTTTCCCCTCTCCTTTCCAGCTCACATGTTAAACATTTGGATTTGGGTCAAAAGGATAAAATAGGAAAGGGATTGTGAGAATAGTATTAACCACAAAATCTAACATATATAGGACCCACCGGATGTCAGGCACTGTGCTAAGAATTCTACGCTGACTATCTGTTTAACCCTTACAACAATTCTAAGAGAGAAATGCTATTGCCCCCTAATTTAGAAATGAGGAAGCTGAGACACAGAGAGGCTAAGTGAATTCCCCAAATCATACAACAGGAAGAAATAGAATTAAGATTTGAATAAAAGCAGTCTTACCTGCTTGGAAGCACAAGCTCTGAGCCTCTGAGCCTTTGAGCTCCACAGCCTGCTAGGACTCTTGCCATCTATTTTCTCTCCAGTCCTCACTCAGTAAAGCAAGAGGGTTGGCTGCTGTAATGGATGCCGTGGTGCACTCCTTAGGTCCCTGCTGTTGGGCTGCGGCATGCATCCCCCAGCTGATGGAAGTGCTAACCAGGGATACCCTTGGTGGGAGTGAGCTACCTTAGTCAACATCATGCTCCTCCCCAGGGCAACCCACATATCATGACTAGATGCAGAGATATAAAAGCTCAGCCCTCATCCTAACTTGGTCAACTCTGAGTTCCCCCATTGGATAGATTGAGGCCTTTGTTGCATCTTCATTGCAACCCACCTTCTCCCTCTGCTTCCCATACACCTCACAGGTGTTGATCCTAAGACCACTCCCCCGTAAGCTTCCTGCATGCAAATCTCAATCTCAAAATCTGTTTTCCCAGGAATTTATTCCACTACAGCTGCCAAGCATCCCAGTGCCCTCGCCCAGTCCTTAACTCCATCACGCCTATTCAGCATGTACAAGAGCGGGGGGAGGGAAACCAACACTTACTGTGCCCTTACACCACACCAGGCACAGTGGTGGACATCGTATGTGGATCTTACCTAGATTAACACTGTGAGCCCTCACATCTGATAGAGATGACTCCTATGAGCCCTAAAGGAATCATGTAAATTATTGCTACTTCCATTTTACAGGTGTGGACAGCAAGGCTTAGAGAAAAGTGAGTTGTTCGAAGTTACAGAGTTAATAAGGAGATAAGGCAGATTTCTGGATACCAAAGCTTAGGCAACATGGTAGATTAAAGAATGGTCTGCACTAAAGATGCCTATGTCCTAATCTCCAGAACCTTGGAACATGCTCTCTTACATGGCAAAAGGGACTTCGCAGATGTGATTAAATTAAGAACCTTGACATAGGGAGGTAGCCCGGGTTATCCAGGTGGGCCCAGTGTAATCACAGGAGGCCTTTAAGAGGGATGTGAAGATAGAAGAAGAGAGAGGATTAATCTAAAACCAAGAGCCAAGAAACCTGTAGCTTCTAGAAGCTGGAAAAGGCAAGAAAATGAGTTCTCCTCCTCCCTTCCCCCCAGAGCCTCCAGAAGAAAGGCTGGCCTGCTAACCCATTTAGATTTCTGACCTCCAGAGCCATCAGGTAATAATTTGTGTTATTTTAACCCATTGCTCAAGGTAATTTGTTACAGAATTAACAGGAAATAATACAGGAGGCTCTTTTGAATCTAGGTATGTGATACCCTTCTTTCTAGGTGGATGTGTAGTCTTTAGTGCTAAGTCACTAAACATATCGAAGGGTATCACAAAGTGTTCCCACTTCCCCCTTGGAGTGACATTAAGGCTGCTCTTTCTGCTGGTTGGGACCCTGAGAGGTATAATGAAGTCTCCTCCTCTGACTTGCTCTCTCTTTAGTGAAGTCAGTCAGGACTTAGAGGGGGAAACTCCTATTAGGACTTCTTTAGCGGAACCCTACTGTGTTTACCTTTGGGAGCAAGTTGATCTCCTATACTTTGGAGTTGCTTGTTTTGCTCCTTATCCCTGTGTTCCCTTTCCTCTGTCTCGGAGATCAGGGTCAAGCTCTTTGAGAAGTCTAAAGCAACTTGAAAGAAAAATCAGGGACAGATATAACATCTTCATCCCTCTTTAAGATCAAAGCTTTTCATCACTGCTACGAATTAATTGGGTATTGACTTTCTTAGGTGTGGGGTGGAGGTGGGAAGAGAAGCACTCCTGGCCTGCTGGAATAGAAAGCAGCATTTACTGAGTCTCTACTCGGTGTTAGTGTGACCCCTGTTTTACCAAGAAGGAAATCAAGGCACTTACTGAGGACTGGCTGAAAAGTGGCAGCCGTGAGAAGCAAACCCGAATCTGTCCCATCCCCATGCCCTTGGGATCTTTCCTTACACGCTGCCCTTACTATAAGACTGGTGTTGAAGAATGATAAAATTCTGACTTCTCTTCCTTTTCCAACGTCATCTCCAAATTCACAAATGCAATGCCAGTTTGTACTTAAAATCCCCACATATTTCTACCTTCTACTCTAGATGAGTTCTCCAAGGCCCCTCCCTCTCTACCATGTCTCTAGACCAGGGGTCCTCAAACTTTTTAAACAGGGGGCCAGTTCACTGTCCCTCAGACCGTTGGAGGGCTGGACTATAGTTTAAAAAAAAACCATGAACAAATTCCTATGCACACTGCACATATCTTATTTTGAAGTAAAAAGACAAAACGGGAACAAATACAATATTTGTATTTGCATGTGGCCCGCGGGCCGTAGTTTGAGGACCCCTGCTCTAGACCCTACACCAGTTCTCACTCCCCCTGGAATCACCACACCATTCTCCTGACTCCCGAAAGTCTCCCTAGCTCCTCTGAATTCAAGTGTCCCAGGGCTGCTGAATGGAACTCCAAACCTGGGTCAACTTTCTGTCTCTTCAAATTCCTAAAATCTTTATGTTTGCTACCCACTTGTTCCTGAAGCTGCAATGATTATTCTCCAGACATGCTAAAGTACAGACTTACAGAGCTGGCAGGTTCATTGGAAAACGCCCATTTTACAGATGAAGAAACTGAGGCCCAAAATCACACAGTTAGTTTAGTGAACAAGTCCAGTCTTTTGAATTAATAACAGGATTCTACCTGCTGCTCTATACTTTCAGTCACTGACTGGGTTACTCATTGATAAAGAGCACAACTCTGGGTCCAGCTTTCCTAGGGTCAAAGCCAGCCTCAGCCATCTGCTAACTGTGTGACCAGGGACAAGTTTCTTATCCTCTCTGTGCTTCACCCATAAACTGGGGATAATATCAGTACCAACTTCATAGGGTTGGTGTGAGAGTTACATGGTTTAATATGTATAATTATACAGAGTTATTGTTCCACAAGGATTACTTATTCATTATTGTGTCGTCCAATGACTGAAGATTCTAATGAAACAGAATGACCAAGATTTTCTACTGTGGTTTGAGACTTTTAGACATAGGTGGGAATTACAGCAGAGCGGGTAAGAGCAGCCACAGAAATGAATTGTTGGAGTTCATGCTCTAGTTCTGGCTCTTTCTGGCTGCCAGAGTGGGAAATTATTTAACTTTTTTGTGCCTCAATGACCTCAACTCTAAAATGTATTGACCAGTAAGGGTTGCTGGGAAAATTAAACAAGATAATCTGAGTTCAGCACCTGGTACATAAAAGCTTAATATTTGTTAGCTCTTATTATTATATAAGAAGATATGCTATATATTATATATATCTGGGGTGGGCAAAAGTAGGTTTAAAATTGTGAGAACATGAAACAGAGTTTATTCTTGCATTATTATTTATTGTTTTATTTTCCATATGGACAACTGTAGACCTACTTTTGCCAATTCCTGTATTATTATAGAAATAATTTACTTTTCTCTGTTGTTTCTACTCCAGTCGTTTAGTAAGTCATGCAGAGAATTATTTAGTATAAATAAAGCTTTGCATTTACAAAATGATTTGTTATCACTGCATTACTTAACTAATTAATGTGTATTGCTCAAAATAGCCCTGGGAAGTTATCTAAGAGATTCTCTGTATTTATGATAAGTCTTAGAAACTCAAGGTCAGACAGGAAGTTGATGGTAGAATTAAGAAAGGAATTTTCAGCCACCTATCTGTTACTTAACTCCTTGAAGCTGATTCTTTTCTATTCCTGATCATTTATCTCCATCAAAAACCAACATAGTGCTTGTTGAGCTGGCATCAATGGGTGACTTGACTGCACACCTACTTTGAGGGAGTCGATCCGGAAGATTCCCAAACCTGCATCCATCTTTGCTAAGAAGACATGTGGCTCATGTGGAAATTTGAGGGCATGAGGTGGGTGGAATGCTCGGATATGGGGCTTATGGGTAAGGTAGGAAACAGAGAATTTAGGTTAATGAACACAGAATTCTGAAAATACCTGAGAGAGGGAGGAAGGGACGGAGGGAGGGAGGGTGGGAAGGAGAGAGAGAGAGAGAGAGAGAGAGAGAGAGAGAGAGAGAGAAGTAAATTCTAAGGACAATGTTGAGGGGAGAACATGATTTTTAAGAAAGGCTATGCCTATCTGGAGAAATGCAGCATCAGCTAAAAGTTACAAATCGTGTGGGTCCTGAGCTGTCCCTGTGTTCAGGGCCCAGACCTTCCCAAGGACGAACCACCTGGCAGGAGAACCAGCCACAAACAGGTTCTGGAGGCTTAAGCCAATCTCCCAGAGGAAAACAAAGGAAGCCCTAGTCTAACCCAGGAGCTGTACCAGGAACCAACCCCACCCTCACCCCACCTGTGTCCAGAGTGACTCCAGGGAGATCTTCCAACAATCTGGCCACAGGCAGTAACTCACCTCATTACAGCTGAATGGGTCACTTCACAGGCAAATGCACCGGATAGGAATCTGTCACAATCAGTTTTGTATCCTAAGTCCCTGCTCACTTTCCAGACAGATGAGCCCATTTCCCCTTCTAAGACCTCACCTGCAAATGGGTAGCTAGTTTCCTTTCACATAACAGCTCAGAAACAGCCTGCAAAACAAAACAACAACAACAAAAAAAAAGCTGGTTGCAAATCAAATTGTAGATGACAGGGTATGTATGTAACACCTGCATGTGCAAACTGAATCATTTAAATACAATAGGAGAGTTTACAGTTTCAAAGGCTCCCTGCTTGGGATAAAAAATTAGGTTCAGTTTTTTTCTTGTTTATGTGTGTGTTTTTTTAAGAATGAATTTCTGCCTGTTTGTTGAAGTAAAACATACCTTTACTCTGCAAGTACTTTACTTTGGGAAATAAAAATGATGCTTACAAAAATAGTGAATAATTGTTGCAAAACAATAATGTTGATTGGTACCTGGCTTCCTTTTTTGACCTCTGACCTATAAAAACAAGGCCTTGTGGTAAAAGGCATCTAAGAGTCTTTGTTATAAAACAGGCTTGTTTACACAACAGAGCAGAGTTTCAGGAAACTCATTCCAAGGACACCTTTTCATTCCAACTAAAGCAAGGAGTTTGGAAGGATGTAGAGTGAGCCCAGTGAGTCTGTAGAAAATTCTAAAGACCTGACTACAAAGCACCCTCTGTATGACTTGGGGGCATTGTTTGCAACTTGGCCTCATCTCTTTCCCCACATTTTTAAAATTGCTCCCTACCAGCTGAATAGAATTCAAATTCTCTACATAAAATATTACCCCTCTTTTATCACACTACCACACATTGCTTCCAAGTATGTGGGTTTCTTCTGGTGTCATGACTTAGGAAAACATGCCCACTGTCTACAAAATCAGTCTACCAATCCAAACTTCAGCACTGCAGAAGGATGGCTGGCCCATGCCTGACCCTAAAGCCAACAACCAGGCGTTTTGCTCACAAAGAAAATGGTGGGGAAGGTGCCATGTTCCTCTACTCCCTGTGGCTTCATTTTCCATAATAAACAGCCATCAGAAAATATTAAATGGAAATTAAAGAACTAAACAATTCATGTTTTAAATTGTGCATCGTTCTGAGCAGTATGAGTGAAATCTGTCACCATCCTGCCCTACCCTGAGACAGGACCTGGGTTCAGCAACCTCGGCACTTGAGTTCTGGCTAAGAAAGAATTCAAAGCCAAGTCTCAAACTATAAGAGAACATTTATTTGGAAAATCACAGAGATAGAAGTAATCTGTAGAAGAAATGGGCTTAGGAAACAAGTTATAGATCTAAAGGAAGGGCCCTTAGAGCTTGGGAGTGAGGAAGGTAATGGTAATGCTTCTGGGAGGAGGGAAAGGGGAAGGCATATCTGTGCTCCTGGGAGGGAGAGCGCCTTGGGCTCTCCATCCTAAGAGTTTTAAGGGTGGAGATTTTAGGGGAGGTCCTTGGGGAAGATTTCAATAGACCAAGTTCTCAACCATTTCCCCTGATTTCCAAGAAACAAAAGCATTTTCATAAGCTTCTAAAGTTTGCAGCGGTTCTCAACCTGTGGGTCGCGAAAAATGAAAATACATCCTGTATATCACATATTTACATTACGATTCATAAGAGTAGCAAAATTACAGTTATGAAGTAGCAACGAAAATAATTTTATGGTTGGGGGTCACCACAACATGAGGAACTGTATTAAAGGGTCGCGGCATTAGGAAGGTTGAGAACCACTGCAATAGACTATTCAGTAGTTTTCCAGGTGTATCTTTTCAGGGTCTAGGCCTCCACTGATTGATAGGTCAGCACCAGGGCAGGGGGTCATTATCCAATGCAGCTGGTCCTAAGGTCAGCCTTGGTATTACAGTATTTGGATTTGCTGCTTTTCTGGACCTGGAGTTGAAATACGACTGGGGCCTATATGTGATCTCTAGGAAGGAAAGGTCAGGGGGTCCAAACTGCATGACCAGTGATATGCCAGGGGAGGAAAGGTCACCCTAACGGTGAGGTCCCAACCTTGCTAGGTACCCAGAGCTTTCCACTCTGGTGACTTTTTGTACCTGGCCTATCATCCTTGCTCTGTTCATGTCTGTCTAAGTTCCTACTATACTTGTATTTACATAACTCTCATTTTATTTAATAATGACCCTAAATGCAAGAGTAGTGATGCTGGCAATTTGAATATTCCAAAGAGAAGCCGTAAAGTTCTTCCTCTAATTGAAAAGGTGTGTGTGTATAGGAAAAAAAAAACAGTATATATAGGGTTTGATTCTATCAGCAATTTTAGGCCCAGTGGAGGTCTTGGAATGTATCCCTTACAGATAAGGCGAACTATTGTATTCTAAATGTCAAGGGCCTCTATTTTGAATACCCAAGTGCCCCCATTTTAAATTTGAGAGACATCAGCAAAGAACGTCTTGGAATGTCTTAATATTTGCCAAGGGATGAGGGTGATTATAAAGATGCTGGTACTCGGCTGTTCGTCAGCTCCACTGAGGTCAGAACAAGAAAGAACATTTTAGATTAGTAAGTGGGAGGGCAGGTAGTTTAGATACAAGAAAAGAAAGTATTTAGGAACTAGAAACCTTCACAGAGATGGTGCCCAATACTTATTAGATCAAATGGTTAAATGAATAAATGAATAAATAGATGAATGAGGTTGTAGAATCTTCTGTCATTGGTGTACTGTATCTGAGCGATGAGCAACATGTCACTACTGGGTATAGCTACTCATCCAGGTGACGTGTTGCTCATCTCTCAGATACAGTACACCAATGACAGAAGATTCTACAACCTCATTCATCTATTTATTCATTTATTCATTTAACCCCTTTTCCAGAGAATTCCTCTGAAGACCTTCAGTCTAGTGGAAGAGAATGAGGTTTAAACATAGAGTTCTACCAACTAGGGAAACATTTATGAGAGAAAATTACATAAAATTTTAAATGCAGAATATAAAGTTCTGCTTCCAAATTCAACCTGTAGATTGAATACATGCATTTATTGAGTTTTTAATTAATTAATTCACTCATCAAATATTTATTGAATGCCTCCTTATTCCAAGCACATTTTAGGCAGAGGAGATACAGACAATCCCTGCCTTCTAGGGGAAAACAATAGACAATAAACAAGGAAATATATAATGTGACAGGTGAAGATAATACTGTGAGGAGAAATAAAGCAAGACAAGGTGTATAGAGAGAGTCATAGCAGGATGTTAATTTATAAGGACTAGTCAGGAACAGCCAATCCAATAATGTGACATTTGAGCAGGGAAGTCATTAGAGAATTGTGAGAAATGCTCACCTGTCCGAATTCAAATAATGGACTCGGAGACAGAAGTATGGTGAAAAGGAGATTTTTAACACGTTCTTGAGAGTGGGTGTCCATTGGTACAGGCACACCTGAATTAGTTAGCACAGGCAATATTTATCCTATTGCACGGGAGTCCCTCCTCCAGTTCCTCATTGGCTGAGCACTATGGAGTTTACATTTTATCCCATACGTCGACTAGGTCTATGGTCTCCTATTGGATTATCTAAAAAAATGGGCTGAGGCCTTTTCTAGTTGTCTCCACCTCCCTTTGTCGAGGGGAATCTTCCTGGAAAATGTGCTACTAGTCACATGCACAGTTCTCATACCCTTGACCCATCCCCACCCTCCCTACATCCTGTTTGCCTAGGGGAAATTCAGAAACCAACTGGCCACATGCTGTTTCTTTTTTATGAAGATGAAATCATGGAAGCATGCCTCCTACAAGAATGGAGTAAGCCTTACTGCTATAGAAGAGACAAAGCATTCTGGGCAATGAAATAGCAATTACAAGGGCACTGAGGTTGGAATGAACTTAAAGAGTTCCATATAGAGCAAGGGGTCCAATGCTGACGGAACAGAGTAAGCAGGGGAGAGTTGAAGGAGAGGTCAAAAACACTGCAGGGCCAGATCTTACAGCACCTTTTATCTGAGTGAGATAGGAAACCATTAGCGAGATTTGAGCAGAGGACTGATGGGATATGATTTATGTTTTAAAATGATGATTCTGTGAACAATGATCTGTAATGGGGCAATGATGGCAGTAGGAAAACCAGTCAAGATGCTATTGCAATAGTACAGGTGACAGATGATGGTGTCCTGGATGTGGGATGGTAGAAGCAGAGGTGGTGAGAAGTGGTTGGATTATGGATATGTTGTGATGGTAGAGTTCACTGAATCTTCTGTGGTTTGGGTATAAGGTATGAAAGAAAAAAGGAAAGAGAGGGATAATTCCAAGCTTTGGGGCCTAACCCACCGGAGGAATGGAGTGCTATTTCCTGAGATGGGAAGGTTGTGGCTCCAGAGGAAGGGAAGTAGGAGTTCTATTTTGGACAAGTTAAGTATATGGGGCCCATTGGACAACCAAGTGGAAATGTCAAGTAAGCAGTGGGCAACATGAGTCTGGAATTCAAGTAAAGACGAGGATGGCAATGTGTATTTGGGAGCCATACCATTTGGATAATATTTAAAACCACTGGGATGGCTAGGGTGTGAGTATAAATAGAGAAAAGAAGTGGTCCAAGGCCTGGGCCCTGTGGCACTCCATGTGGAGATCAAGAGGAGAGTTGATTCTCCTGGTTCCGAATAGCAAGAGTAATGATGATATAACTCTTGGCTCAGCAGCGAACAGTAATGTACATGGTCACAGCAATCTAACTGCTAAATGTTGATTTAACCAAAAATTGTCCATGTACCTACTAGTATATTTTAAAAAAAGGAAGGAGAAAGAATAGGTATGTGTGGAGGTGTCAAAACGACACATGATTATCTTCTAAAGTAGGAATATAATAAATATCTTAAAAGTATATATAAATAGCAGTATAAAGATGATATATGGAAACAGGGAGGTACATAGCAGGAAAAATAAGTAAAAGAGTAGAAAGTGGCTTCCTCTGGGGAGAAAGGGGGTGGGGGGTGGAGAAGAAGAGAATGGAGAAAGGGATTATTATTTTCATTTAAACTTTATACGTCAATGGATAAATGAATAAACAAAATGTGGCATAGCCATACAATGGAATCTTATTCAGCCTAAAAAAGAATAAAGAATTAATACCTGCTACAAGAAGAATAAGCCTTGATATACAAATGTTGAATAACTACATTGTATACCTGAAACTCAGATAATATTGTTTGTTAACTGTACTTTAATATTTTTTTAAAAAAGAATGACCCTTGAAAACATTATGCTAAGTAAAAGAAGTCAGTCACAAAAGAGCATATACTGTGTGGTTCCATTTCTAGAAAATGTCCAGAATAGGCAAATCCATAGAGAGGAAATAGATTAACGGTTGCCAGAGGATTGGAGGAGGAGGAAATGTGGAGTAACTGCCAAGAGCTATAGAGTTTCTTTTTGGAATGATGAAAATATTCTGGTAATGGTTGTACAACCTTGTGAATATACTAAAAACTCCTGAGTTGTTCACTTTGCACAGGTGAATTTTAAGGCACGTGATTATATCTTCATTTTAAGAAGCATACACTAGCCCTGGCCAGGTGGCTCGGTTGGTTAGAGTGTTGTCCCCATGCACCAAAATGGTTGTGGGTTTCATTCCCCATCAGGGCACATACCTAGGTGGCATGTTTGATCCCTGGTCAGGTGTGTATGGAGGCAACCAATTGATGTTTCTCTCATATGGATGTTTCTCTCTCACATGAATGTCTCTTCTCTCTCTCTCAAATCAGAGTGAGAATTAAAAAAAATAAAATAAAAGGCATGCACTATTTGAAATGTTAAATTATACTAAATAAAAATTAAACTCAAAACCTGAATTACCTTTAAAATAGGTAAGGAACATATAATTTAAACCTTCCTCTAAGATTCCCATTATTATTATTATTATTATTAGCCTTTAAAAATATTTTTATTGTTCAATTATAGTTTACATTTAATATTATTCTGTGTTAGTTTCAGGCTTACAGCATAGCAGTTAGACAATCATATACTTTGCATAGTGTTTCCCCCTGAATTTCCAGTACCCGCCTGGCACCATACATGGTTACTATGATGTTATTGACTATATTCCCTATGCTGTACTTTACATCCCCATGACTATTGTGTAACAACCAATTTGTACTTCTTTATCCTTCAGTAACACAAACCGCCAGCCATGGCTGGCCTCGGGCAGTGGCAGGTAAGTTGTGAAAGCAGGAGGCTGAAGGAAGATGGCCTCTATAGCAGTTTTGCCTTCCAGATCTCACACCAGGGAATCACAGTGGTGGGTAGGGCCTGCTATATAATATGTGGGACTCAGGGCAAAGTGAAAGTGCAGGGTCTTGTTCAGAAAGAAGGAAAAAAGTGCAGCTAAAGGTACTAAAATATAAAGCAGTGATGGCGAACCTATGACACGCGTGTCAGAGGTGACACGCGAACTCATTTTTTTGGTTGATTTTTCTTTCTTAAATGGCATTTAAATATATAAAGTAAATATCAAAAATATAAGTCTTTGTTTTACTATGGTTGCAAATATCAAAAAATTTCTATATGTGACACGGCACCAGAGTTAAGTTAGGGTTTTTCAAAATGCTGACACGCCGAGCTCAAAAGGTTCGCCATCACTGATAGAAAGCCTTTTCGTTTTTTCTGCAGTCCTTCTCTTGACTTTCAGTATTTTTTTATTTGCTACTTAATATCTTTCTCAGAAAGGCAAAATTAAAAATTTAAATTATTAGCATGAATTTTACCATTTTACATTGTGGAATGCCAGTTTCAAATACAAATATAACAGCATTTAATTTGCATGTAGAATCACCAAAATCACACAATTTGTATTTCGTAGCTTGTGCATGCATATGTATTTTGTTCTTATCAGAACAATGAAAATACTGCACACAACTAACTCAGCTGTTTTTATTTCACTTTTTGATATGCACACATCCCACTAAAATTCTGTGCCTTCAGCTTACTGATGAGTAAGAAAGAACAGAAAAGAAAAGGAACTTTGAGTTGCCTTCCCTTCCACACCTTTATTTTCAGTATAAGTGGTTGGCTAATGACAGGAGAGAGGAGATGATATGATAAAGGTGCTTGGTGCTTCCTGTTTCTTAGAATGCCTTGACCTTCTGTGTTCTAAGGAAGTTCTGTCTCTAGTGGCAAGTGTGGGCTCTCAGGGCTGAGAGCAGCCCTGCTTATTCAGTTGTGTAGGTCAGACGCTGTGTACTAGTTTGAGTTTCCTTGAACTCCCACACATTGTAGGTCCTCCAGATTCTGTGTTCATGGGATGAAGCAGCCATACTGTGTGTATCTACGCTGCTCATACACATGCTCCATCATTCCATTGGCCTTTATTTATAAAACACAAGTTCACAGCTAAAATTACTCAGGATTTCAAGACCATGACAGAAGAGCATTAAACCAAGCCTGGCATCCTTCTGAGCCAGGGGCCCTATGCAACTGCACGGGTTGCATGCCCAGAAGCTGGCCCAGCTGGTGGAGGAACTCAATTATCATCCACAACCCCACCTTCATGCTTTCTGGCTTCTGCAGTGCACATATATACTGGGAGGCAATAGAAATGGGTCCTGAATGCCAACTGAGTGGCTGTGCAACAGACCCTCATCTCCTTTCTCCCTGGTTTTCTTTCCCTTTTCTCATCTACTTCCTTTACAAAAGACATGTTCATTAATCAAACCAGTTCTCATTGTCTCTTAATAACTTGTGATCAGCCCTAGACAGTTTGTTTAGTGGTTAAAGCATCGGCCCACCGAGTGAAGGGTTGTGGGTTTGATTTCGGTCAAGGGCATGTACCTCAGTTGCAGGCTCGATCCCCAGTGCCAGTCAGTGTGAGAGGCAACCAGTCGATATGTCTCTCTTTTTCCATCTCTCATCCTCCTGTCCATTCTTTCTAAAAAAATCAATGGAAAAAATATCCTTGGGTGAGGATTAACAAAAAAATAATAAAAATGGAATAAATTGTGTTCATTTCTGCCTTCCTGCTATTTTGCTCATAATTTCCCTCTTTGACAAATTTAACCACTATTACCCCTACCCACTTCATCCTCACCCCCCACCCAGTTAGGAACAAAACCAAACGTGTCTTCACTTCCGAGATCAAGTTCCACCTTCTTTGCAAAACCTCCCTTGACAGATCACCTCACACTGAAGTGGATGCTCTCTGAGCTCTGGAAGCACTTCTCTGACTAAGGTTCCAGGCACTTAATCATTTGGACTAAGTTTTGTTGCTTTTTGCTTTTGCTGAATTGATTTTGTCTCTTCAACCTGATTATGATCTTTGACTCCAACAATTGTCTTCCATTTCTTTGGTGTTCTCCACAGCCCCTAGGACTGCTATGTCCTTCGTGTTCTCTGAATGAATGAAAGAGCAAGTGAATGAATGAGTGTGTAAATGAACACATGAAACTACAGGATGGAAGTCAGAAAATCCTAGTCGGCCTGATCTAGCTAATATTTGTACCTAATATTTGACAAGCTGGGAATGTACCTCTCCTGGCCTCAGTGTTTTCAGTTATTAAATTGGGATGTTTTGGGTATCACCTCACTTTGTCCAGGACAAATTGCATTATTAGCACAATGTTAGAATCTCTTGGGAGAAAAGAACTGTAGTAGTGTGGCAATTTTACCACACCCTTTGCGCTCAATATGCAGAATGATTGAGGACATAAAAAAATATTTAAAGTATTTATTTACATTCTTATTAAATCAGTGCTATATCATTAATGCAAAAAAAATAATCACTGAACTTGCTATCTTGGAACATACAAATATACCCCAAGTTCATATTTCACTAGTGTCACTGATTTTTTTTCTGTACATAATCCAGTTCTCCAAGTCTATGCCCTGTCTTGCACCTTAATTTAAGAACTGACTCAAACACAAAATGAGTACAAATTTAGACAGACTACCAGTAGCTTGGAAATTGTGAAAAAATACTAAGTTTGTAGGTACATTGGTCTTTCTATCAACTTTCAGGTAAGATAGATGGCTCACTAAAATGGCCCTATTCAAGTGTGACGCTTTGATGGCCTGTTTGAGTTAGCCTTCCTTCCTCCTCACCTCCAGCCCCAAACAGAACACTGTCAAGCTGTGTAAACAATGTGAATTTATCTCTGAAATGAATCCTCCTGGGAGGGTCCTAATATGACTGTGTGTAGGAAATGACTTATACTTTTCTGGGGATAGATGTCCCAGTGGAGTTGATATGTGCATTTTTAATTTATAATTAAGATTCAGTCACTGGGGCTCCAAGAGGTTAACTGACTTGCCCTAGGCCATAGAGTGAGGAAGTGAAAGAGTTTGAACCCAAACCTCTGTCTGTTACACCAATAGGCTTTCTAGTTTTCAGCACCTATCTTTCAAACATAAAGTTGAAGGGAAGGAGAAAGGTCTATTGGAACCCGTAAAGATTTGGAGAAGAACTCTACTAGTAAATTAACTATCAGCATTTATCAGTTTTGATCCTCAGTACAAACCAGCCTACCAGGAACACTGGAAGTGAAAAATACACCAATGAACCCAATAGTCATGTCTTTCTATTTTATCCACACAGTGATAGATGGAGAGGCTAATGTCTTACATCCCCATGCTTTATACGTTTATGGGAGGATGACAGTCGAAGGATCTGTTCTCCATAATGTCTTTCTTCCCTTTCCTTATTTCAAAGCTGACTTCATTTCTCATCATCTCCTGTGGCCACGTGACTGAACTCCGGCCAATGGGAGTGGTGCAGAAGGGCTGTGTGCTATTTCCAGTCTAGTTCCTAAGCTTCCATATGTCCTCCTCCATCCTACTATTTATTTGGGGCCTACAGTTGTGCATAAACACTGTACTTAGGAACAAGGCCACAGCACCAAACTTTTCTGTGGAGTAGTCTACACTCCTCTTTTTTTTTTTTTATCTCCCAGTCACTTCTCAATCCATTGCAGTCTGCGGTGGCCCCTCCTCATGTCTATCACCCTTACAGTCACCAGAGCCTTCTGAATGCAAGATCCAGTTACTTCTATTAATGCCAACTATTAATTGCACTTATTGGGCAGATCAGTGTGCTACGTGCTTGTACACACCATCTCATTTAATATTCACAATCCTTTTGAAACAGGCTGGAGTTAATAATAGAAGGTGTTAGCTCAGAGATCCCTGGGAAGAGGAAAGAAGTATTGGCTGCTGTTATTATTATTCAGAACTAGAGGCCTGATGCACAAAATTCGTGCAAGTGGCTGGGCCCCCACAGCTGGGGTGGCCACCTCTGCCTTGGCCCCTGCCACCACGGCTTCATCTGGGAGGTTGTCCGGAAGGTTGTCTGGTCTAATTAGCATATTATGCTTTTATTACTATAGATTGGCTTAAATAGAAGTTCTTTCACTTATTATTAGCTCCCTGACATTGGATAACCCCATGCCTCAGTGTCCTCATTTGTAAAATCGGGAAGATAAGAATTACCTACTAGTATTTCGTAAGGATGCTGTGAGTAGCAAAAGCAGTTGTCATGTGTGAAGCCCCACACAGGGTCTGGCACATAGTAGATGCTCAAAAAATATTGATTTCCCAGCCAACTTCATTTGTAACATCCCTCACCCACCCATGATTAGACAACTCATCAGCCCTCCATTTAGAAGACAGTGTTTTGCTAACCATGTTTGCGTTTTTGGTCTGGTCTCCTGGAAGCATTGTTCGGTTTCTTGCAGTCCTGAAACAGCTGGGCTAGCTCTTTCTATAACTCAGTATTTTGATTTATTCTAATCTTTTTCTGATTTAATTTCTCTCTTATGCTATAAATTAGAATTCCTTTTAAGCCTCATGATTCCTGAAGAAGGGAGTTTTTCCCGAGTCGCTCATAGTGTATCATACTTGATCACAGACAGGTACGGATATCCTGGGATAACATGTGTCCCTGGACCCTGACCATACAATTTTCCTGAAGAAGCCAAGCCTTTCCATTATTCCAAATATTCTTGGTCTCCCTCACTTTTAGGTTTTGTTTTTTTTCTTTGAGTTTTATGACTTGTCTTCCAAGGGCTCCCCACATCTCTTTCCCAGGCCAGGCCTTTCTCTCCCACCACTGGTGAAATGTCCTTGATTACTCTGGCCTTGTGCACAAATCCCACTGGAGGTCCAAATCTGGCCCACCAAGGAGTTTGGTTCATAATGCACACTATTCTAAGTTTGATTTAGTTGCTGATATGTTAAATGAGCAAGTTTCACGTACAGTGACAGACCGTGCAGGGCTGAGTCCCTGTGCATTAAAATCAACAATTGGCTGGAGCCAGGCACCTGCTCTCCACACAGTCCAGGCCTCCCCCTGCTCTTTCTCCAGCACCGAGGAACAAGGCCTCACACAATTATGCCACTGTCCTTGGCAGACTTTTGAATCTACAGCCCCTGTCAGGCCCCTACTAGGTTAAGGATTTTAAGCCATGTGGCATTTGCAACCCCAGCCCTGAAGGAGCCTATGTTCAGGTTTTCATGCTCCTCACAGCCTAACACCACCTTCCCTGGCTCCTTCCTGAGCTCTCTGCAGCCCTCTCACCTTCTGCAAGTCCCCACCCACCCTCATTGTCCCCAACTCCCATCAGTCACGCAGTTTGCGGTGGTCCTGACCACCTCTGAGGTCCCGAAGTGTGGCCCCACCTTAAGCTGCCTTTACCATTAGTGGGTCAAACCCATTGCCTCTAGAAACACTCATGAAGGGAATTAAGTGTCCAGAATAGGATTTCAATTTATTTTATATTTATCCAACTCTGTGAATGCAGGAGCAATTGGCACCAATGAAGACCAAGGTTTGGAGGGCTCTAGCAGAAAAGCCAGGGCCTCATCAAAGCCCAGGAAGGGCCCTACATAGTCAATGCTGCACCTGCTTTTTACCAAACTGTTTGCCCTGCTGTGAGGTTAGGAAATGTGGAGGGAGCAGAAAGAAGGAAATGGCGAATTCTACAATGTTAGAAGGGACTTCAAACTTCATCTAATTCAACTCCCACCATTTACTAATGAAAAGTTTGCCCTTGAGGGGTGTTTTTCCTCTAAATGAATAACAGAATTGTACCCCTGTGAGCCTAAAGATCAGCCGGGAATGATGCTGTAGGCCAAGGGTCCTCAAACTACGGCCCGCGAGCCACATGCAAATACAAATATTGTATTTGTTCCCGTTTTGTTTTTTTACTTCAAAATAAGATATGTGCAGTGTGCACAGGAATTTGTTCATAGTTTTTTTTTTAAACTATAGTCTGGCCCTCCAACGGTCTGAGGGACAGTGAACTGGCCCCCTGTTTAAAAAGTTTGAGGACCCCTGCCAGTGTAGGCATTTGCAGCGCCCCAGCTGGCTCTGCGCGCACACACTCTGCATGTACTCCTGGCACATATGTGTGTCATGTTTTGTGCCTGGCTGGGTGGGTGGCTACGAAGGTGGGGTGTGAAGGGTGTGTAAGTGGGTGTGCAGGGCTTTAAGGTTTGCAAAAGTGTTTCAGTGGAAAGGCTTTCTTTCCCAAGTAAAGGCTTCATTTCCTATTTATAAGCGCAATGAAGGGAATGTCTGAGTGAATGCATTCAGGTAGTTAGGAATCCATTATGGTAGCACTCCTCTGGCTTGAGAGAAATCTCTCCTCATGGAGGCTTACTCACCTGATGCCACCATCCAGAGAAAACAAAAACTAGGACAGGCCTTTTTTGGTTTTCACCGCACAGGGAGTGTGTGATTCCAGTTCATAAGTTTTATACAAATAGCATTCATGAGCCTGCCATAAGTGATATTTTTCCTGTTGTGCTACAGGCTAGAAGTCTTGGAGTCTTGATCTCATTACACTGTGGATACTTGAAACCATCTAGTTGAAAACTTCCATTGTGCGGTTTCCGAAATTGCTGGCAGGCAAAACTGCCACTGGAATAGCAATTTGCATGCGCTTCCTCCGCCCTCAGGGCCCAGGCTTTGAAGAGGGCCTGTGGGGGTGGCTGCGGGCTCCAGGTGGAGAACACAGAAGGTTCCTTAGGTGGTGCTATCATCCTCTCACCTGCCTGCTTTTGGACCCAGGTTGGCCAGCCCAGTACTTAGTAGCAGTACGTTTCTCCAAAGGCTCACTGGAGTCGGTCTTGGAATGTCTTATTCTTTCTTGGAATGTCCTCTTGTCCCTTTTAAAGGCTCATCTTCAATCTCTCCTGCCAGCCTTCCCTCTCCTGGCAATGCTTCTCTGATCCTATCTCCCCACACTCTCCAGGCAGAGCTAGGGGCTTTCCTGTCTGTTTTCCCAACCTGTGTTAGGGAAGGTGCTTATGGCTGTCCCTGTGCTAGGAACTGGGCCCTCAGGCAGCAGGACTTGGCCCCTGCCCTCTGAGATTCATGGTCTAGAGGAGCCGGGCTTGTGAAGATGCCATTATAAATGGCAAGATGAGCAACCCTAGGAGAACGTTGAGGAAACCGACAGCATCCACAAGGGGCAGTGGGCGAGGAGAGGTTGGGTGAGGGACAATCAGGGAACTTTGTCAGAGCCAAAGGGGAACCTGAGTCATGAAGAGCAGACAGGAGTTTCCCAGGCGGACAAGGAGGAAGTGTATTCCAAACACAGTGAACAACATCTTTCTGTCAGTGCATAATTATTGGGCACCTACTATGCAGCAGGCACGGTTTTCATTGGAACTTACGTTCAAATGGAGAAAGACAGTAACAGTGTTTTAAAAATAATATGGAATGGCACATACAAATACCCTGAGGTATGAAATACTGTGATGTGTTTGGAAAACTGCAAGAATTGTGGCTGGAGTGTCCTGCTTAGGGCAGGTGGGAAAATATTTTTCTTCTCACTGCATGTACAGCTGTTGCAGCTGACAACTCCCAAATGCTTGTCCTGAAACCTAAGGCTTCAGAAAATCGGGAAGATCACAGCAGCTTTCTAACCTTGGAAAACTCCCCTGCTCCCTTTACTTAAACCTGACTCTGTGGTTCCAGGCTCAGATTCAGAGAGTGGAGGATATTCTCGCTTGAACTCTCCTACCACACCATTTCCTACAATTCCTTCAAGACTCGGCCCCGCAGGAAGAAGACAGGGGTGACAGGAATCTGTCTGAGTCTGGCTGCTCTGTTTTACCTTTTGTCCCTTATTTCCACCTCATCGAGCATGTACGTGTCTGGGATTTAGCATGTCTTTAAGACTCCTGGGTTTTCCATGTTCTCAGAGTGCATGCTGGTCCTGACTTCTGCTCCATCTTGGTTCTCAGGAACAATTGGAAGATATAAAACAGCAGAAGAGCAAGATCAGATTTGAAGAGCATAGCTCCAGTGGTAAAGCAGAGGAAGGACTAGGGGCTGGGGCTGGGGCACAGTTGTCAGCCTCGAGCAGAGCGATGCCTGGGAGGACATTGAGAAATGATACCTGCCCACATGAAGTCGGTGGCAGCAGAGCTGGCAAGAATGTGATAAATTTGAGAGCTCTAGGGAGGTCGAATCAGCAAGATCTGTGAGTATCTGGATGCGAGGGCAAAAAAAAAAGGGGAGGGGGAAGCATTTAAGATAATTTCTAAGTTTGAACTTGGAAGAATGAGTAGGGTGGTAATGCCATTAATTAAATCAGGAAATTAAGGGGGTGGGGGACCAGGTTTTGAGGGGAGGTCACTTTGGAATTTGTTAAGTTTGAAGCTCCTATTAGGTATCCTGCAAGAACACCTGGGGAGGCAAAGGAACTAATGTTTCTGAACACTTCCACCTGTCAAGCACGAGGCTGGGTGCCTTAAGTCCGTATTCTCATTTAAAAAAACCTGGAAAGCAAATACTCCTCAGCTTACTTTTCACATAAGAAAATAGGCATTCATGGATTTGAGTCATTTACTCAAGCTCACCAGTAGAAAGGTGAGGATGAGAAGCTCCAACCCAACTTTATGTGATTCCGTAAATCTGGAGGTAATCCAATCTACCTAGAGTCACCAGTACATAGATGACAGCCATACTTTAGAGAGATTTTCTGTTTACCTGCTTTTGCTATTAGATAATAAGCTCCTTAAAGCCAAGAATCAGCTTGTATTCCCTTTTGCACACTTAAGCAGCAGTAGATAATGAATGGATGATCTTAGAAAAATTTGTAAAGCTGTGGAAGTTTGTCTTCCCTCCCTGGTTCTTGCTTTTCCCCCCACCATCTTCAATCAGATGATATGTCCTGTGCTCTGCCTGTCTCTCTTGTTCTAAGGGAGTTAAGTGATCCATGCTAGCGATTATGGAGCTCCTGCTATGTACATGGCTTACCAGCTTTGTTGCTCTTAATGTTCTGTATTAGTTTACTGTGGCTGCTGTAACAAATTATCATCGGCTTGACAACAAGAATTATTTTCTCACAGTTCTAGAGGCCAGTGATACCAAATCCAGGCATCGTTTCCATGCCTTCCTCTTAACTTCTGGTGGTTGCTGGCAATAACTTACAGATATATCACTGCAACCTCTAACTTCACCTTCACATGGCTCTCCATTGTATCTCTGTGTCTCAGATCTCCCTCTTCTTCTTGTAAGGATAACGCTCATTGTACTTAAGGCCCACCCTAAATCCAGCATGATCTCATCTCTGGATTCTTAATTATATCTGCAAAACCCTTATTCCAAATAAGGTCACATTCTGAGGTCTTAGGTGGACATACCTTTGGGGACCACATTTCAACTCACTCTAGGTGTATAACAGCTTTATGAGCTAGGAAGATTCTTTGGTGTATTTCTATTCTGCAGGTGAGAAACAGAGGCACAGAAAAGATGAATGAGCCACCCAAGGTCCCTATAGCTAAGGGATAGCAGAGCCTGCAAACCCATGCAGCAGTCTCCTGGAGCTGTGCTCTAACCACTTGCTCCTTCTACCTCCACGTGCACATCTACTGGATATGGTTAGAGCTTCCCTATCTCCTCTCTCCTGGCAAAAGTGCATTTAAAGGGTGACCTTCAAGAGACAATGTCCTTCTTTGTTGTCAAAGAGAGCTCAAGAGACTGTGTCCTTCCAAATGGAAGGACAGGGGTGGTTGGCAGGTCCTGAGAGAGGGAAGTGTGGGAGGGCTGGGGGACTTTGTGGCTCTCCTTAAATTACACCAGGTAGACAGCCATCAGTGTGAGCCTCATATCATGGCAGCCCTGCCTAGAACACTCTGGCAGCCACAGATGACCTATGCTCAGTCTGCAGGGTTCAGTTTTTTGAGAGGTGAGCTTGGTGCCTCACAAGTAAATCATTGGATCTCATAAATCACACCTTCCAGCCCCTAACAGCTTCCTCCTGTGATGCTACTGGGCACACCCTGTATGCAGAGCTCCTGGGTAGAATGTTACACAACCAAGCAAGCAGCTCACACATGCTCCTGACTCCTGCATGTGCCCCAGCCCACCAGAAGGCTGAGCAGTGCACATGTATTGCACTTTGTGCTCTGGTACTGCGATATTGAATCGACGAGAGGGTCCTCACTGCTGCCCTCTCATCACCCGTTTCCCATCCTCAGCAGCTGGAAGCTGAAAGCAATTCCTCTCACCATCTGAGACTCATCATTTTATTAAATCTCTACATGCCCTGGGTCTGAGCTCAGCAATAATTTCTAAAAGCTATTTGGGGTTGAGTAGGTAATGCTAGGGGTGTGCTGTGCAGAGAAAATTAGGAATTTTCTCCCCACTTAACCTGGCATATTCATATCATTCTGTCCTTGGCTTGTTGGAATCCCTCCCCAGCCCCCCAAACCCGATTTTGGAATTGTAGTTTTAGGGCCATTCTGAGGATGGCAAGTGTGATTACTTAGGTATACGAAAAACTTTTAAAAAACAGTGTAAGGAAATAGTATCCACAGAATGTTATTTTCTGCATAAGGAAGGGAGATATCACTACAGGTACTTGCTTATATTTTCAAAAAGAGGTAGTGTAAACAAACAAATTAAAAAACTAATGAAAATTATACCTCTAGAGGGAGACAAGGAATGAAAAGGAGATTGAAATGGAAATTAGACTTCTCCAAATGAGCCTAATCATATAGTTTTGGCTTTGGAACAGTGTAAATGTTTTCCATAAGAAAATAATTTAAAAGTAAAGTCCTCAAAAATGAAAAGCCATCTTAAACAGCCCGGCCGGTGTGGCTCCAATGGTCAGCATCCTCATCCCATGCACCAGGAGGTCTCCAGTTCGATTCCCAGTCAGGGCACATGCCCGGATTGCAGGCTCAGTCCCCAGTAGGGGGCATGCAGGAGGCAGGCGATCAATGTTTCTCTCACATCAATGTTTCTATCTCTCCCTCTCCCTTCCTCTCTCTGAAATCAATGAAAACATTTTTTTAAGCAATCGGAAACAAATGGACTTAACTCTATGTCAAGTTGGTAGCTAACCACACACAGTAGAATCACTTTAAGTAGGGTAACCAACCCTTCTGGTGTGGCCAGAACTGTTCTGTTTTCAGCATAGATTTGGGGAAATCCCTCAGTCCTGTGCAAACCAAGGCAGTTGATCACCCTAAGAAATTATGATAAAAGCCACTATTCTAACTGTACAGCCCTAGTGAGATCTATTCTAAGGACAAATAAGAACCACAAAGAAATGTTTAACAGCATTCAGTAAACTTAGTGTTACTAAGACAGTGTTTTATTGAAGTACTGCTATTCTAAAACCGTTATAATATACATATAGTATATTACAAGTATAGTATAGTAGGGTGTATGATAAATAAATAATTGTGTTAAAGTTGTTAGGAACCAATGTCTTCAGTATATGGGAAAAAGGATAAAAATCAAAATTATGTAAACTTTGTAAATACCAGCATAAACTCGTGATTGGATGCATATGTCCTAGCCCTAACTGCTGAAAAGGCTGGAATTAATGACAACTCAGTATCAACAAACACCTCTAGTTCTTAGATTGCAGCCTCTTAATTTTAAGTACAATTTTCTACTACAAGACATCAAAATTCCTTAGAGAAATGGCTGGTTTCAGACCTGGGCAAGAAATGTCCAAGATGAACCTGTAATATCTTCTTATGCCCAAAGCAAGGAAGCAATCAAAGACTAATAAAATCATGACAAAAAGACACTTGATTAATCTTGAAAGGCTTACACTGGTCTGAGATGGGTATTTGAGCATCAAAAGGAATAATGATGGCAATGGATTGAAAACAGTATAAATATTATGAGCTTATCTAAAGTGAACAATCTAAACAAATTTATTTGCAACAAATCAATACTTTGAAAATACTTTGAAAGGATCAAGTATTTTTTCCTGCTTTGCCTGTATAAACTTCATTTCAGGGCAACCAAACAGTTCATGAGGGAAAATTCCTCTTTATAGAAGAATTACAGATAATAAATTCAGAAAGAATGATTGAATTATAAAATTGAATCTCTATTGAAATACTAGATCTAGGCAATAATAGTCAATGGATGCCAAAACAATTAAGTAGAAAGTTAATGGTCAAGAGAATAAGAGAAACCCCAGATTGGGAGAAAAATATTTGCAAAATATATATATTTGCAAAAGATAAAGAATTGTTATCCAAAATATACCAAGAACTCTTAAAACTCAACAATAAGAAAATGAATAACCTGAAAATGCATAGAGATGACAGGAAGATGGCAGCCAAATATTCTTGTGCCTCCTCCCAGCACTAGACTGGAAATACAACTAAATTGGGGAACAGTCATCAGGAATTACCAACTGAGGCCCAACTGAGGAAGAGACTTACATCTAGGAAGAACAGAAAACACCGGGAGACCACACCTGCACAACAGAAAATGAATAACCTGATTAAAAATGAGCAAAAGACCTGATAGACACCCCACCAGAGAAGATAGACAGATGGCAACTAAGCATATGAAAAGATGCTCAAAGTCATATGTCATTAAGGAGTTTAAAATTAAAACATGAGATACCACTACACACCTATTAGAATGGCCAAGACTCAAAACACTAACAACATCAACTGCTGGAGATGATGAGGAGAAAGAGAAACACTCATTTTTGATGTTGGAAATACAAAAATGATAGTCACATTGGAAGACAATTTTGTAGTTTCTTTCAAACTAAACATACTCTTACCATATGATCCAACAATTGTTTATTCAAAAACATATCCACACAAAAGCCTGCACAGGGATGTTTACTGCAGCTTTATTAATCACTGGAGGCCCGGTGCACAAAATTTGTGCACTCGGGGGAGGGGGGAGTCCCTCAGCCTGGCCTACACAGGGATGTTTACTGCAGCTTTATTAATCACTGGAGGTCCAGTGCACAAAATTTGTGCACTCGTGGGGAGTCCCTCAGCCTGGCCTAGGCCCTCTTGCAGTCTGGAAGCCCCCAGATCGATGCCCTGCAGAGGGAGGCCCTGCCCACCTGGCCTGGGCTCCGCTATTGATCCCCACCCACAGGGAGGCCCTGCCCACCCTGCCCATCCTGCCAGGGCTGTGTGATCAATGCTGTGCAGAGGGAGGCCCTGCCCACCCGGCCAGGGCTCTGCGATGGGCCCTCCCAGCCATGGTAGCTTGCCTCAGCCCTTGTAGCCACAGCTTTGTCTGGAAGGACGTCCAGAAGACGGCTGGTCTATCTGGTCTAATTAGCATATTACCCTTTTATTAGTATAGATTGCAACCAAGTAGGTGAATAGATAAACTGTAATATATTCAGACAATGGGATATTAGTCAATGCTAAAAAGAAATGAGCTATCAAGTCATGAAAAGATATGGAGGAAATTTAAATGCATATTACTAAGTAAAAACGTCAATCTGAAAAGGCTACATACTGTATGATTCGACCTATATAACATGTTGGAAAAGGAAAAACTATGGAGGCAATAAAAGAATCAGTGGTTGCTAGGGGTTAGGATCGGTGGTTGCTGGGAGAGGGATGAAGAGGTGGAACACAGGACTTTTAATGCAGTGAAACACCTCTGTATGATGCTATCATGGTGGATGCATGTCTTTCTATATTTGTCTATGTCCATAGAATGTACAACACCAAGAGTGAGTCCTAATGTAAAATATGGACTTTGGATGATTATGATGTATCAGTGTAGGTTCATTGTTTGTGATAAATGTACCATTCTGGAGCAGGATATTGGTAACAGGAGACTGTGTATATGTGGAGGCAGGAACTTATTGGAACTCTGCTCAATTTTGCTGTGAACCTAAAACTGCTCTAAAAAGTCTCTTAAAAAAAATGTTGATGGGAAACTTTTTACTGGATGGATCAGGCTAATATCACTTGAACCTAGTGATCAATCTTTAAAAAAAAAACACACCAGAATCTTAAACATACTGAAAAGTCTCAAGTTTGCTCCTTAACAGTAACTTGTCCACATGGTACCCCATTACCTGTAAACACTTTAGTGTCTACTTCCTACAAAGACATAATCCTGGTAAACTACAATACAACCATCTAAAGCAGAAAATTAACATTCATATTTTACTGCCAAGAACTAAGAAGGGCCTGAGTTTTTACCCTACTCACAAGCCAACAAGTTTCACATTTTCAAGGATGCTGGCAGAAGTCATGAGACCCCTGGGTCAGAGACAAAGGACCTTATTACTCATTGCTCAGTACATGGTATGAACAAAGTATTTCTGTTGGTTTCTCTTGCCTCCAGGTTCTATGGGGGCAGCAGGAATAGGCCCATATTATTGCAAATTTGAGTAGTGGGTTTCTTAAGGAACTCAGATATTATAGTGGGCAGTAAGCATTCTTGCCATTTGCTTTTGAGGAAGATACTATCTTCCTAGATTGTTTGCTATATAAACATTTTTGAAAAGTTAGTCTGAAACAGACAGCAATGAGTGCCTCTGCTTGCAGGATGTAGATCAGTGTGAGAGACCCAGGGGTAACCCAGTACTGTAGCACTGGTTGCAGTTTTCTTAATTTAGGTCCTCCTGGAGGAAACCATGAAGATTAGCTAGCAGGCGCCTGGGGGTAGAAGGCCGGCTAGGCAGGCATGTGGGAGCTGGAGGTACAGGAAGAGAGTGTTCCTTGCAGAGGGAACAGCACAGATTAAGAAAAACCCAGCAGCCTCGGAGCACCTGAGAAATACTAAGAGCCAAGTACAGCTGGAGCATAGAGAATAGGAGAGTGAGGTAAAGGAGGGGACTTCTGTTGTGGTTGGAGAGGCAGGCTGGTCTTGAGGGGCCTTGTAAGCCCTGAGGTGCCGTTGGAACTTGATCCTGAGTCCTTGAAATGATTTAAGCTGGGAGTGGCACGATCAAATGTGTGCTTTTAAAAGGGCCACTCGGGCTGCAGCTGCAAGCGGACTGGATTCATCCCAAGGTTAATTTTTTCCACTTGGTTTCCTGCAATCAGGTTCAGGGAGATGGGGATGTATTGAAATTCTGCCAGTTGGTAGTTTGGGCTGCCCTTGAAAATGAAGAGATCTGGGGCCAATCTCACTGCCCTT
Organism: Myotis brandtii; assembly: GCF_000412655.1. Lineage (NCBI taxonomy): Eukaryota > Metazoa > Chordata > Mammalia > Chiroptera > Vespertilionidae > Myotis > Myotis brandtii. Next base: position 1,396,933 of record NW_005369442.1, on the reverse strand, counting down.
CCCCCAATCCCGCCCCCGCCCCAGCATTTTGATCCAGGCACCCAGATTTCAATGAATGTCAAAGGCAGATGTGAAGAGGGAAGAGGAAATGATTAATTCCTTATACTCCAGGTCAATTCACTGAAGATCAAATCTCCAAACGATGAGCCAGCTTTTCAAATAAATTTGCCTTATTCGTCAATGAACCTGTTTCTTTTCATAACTGTTCATTGATTTTTTGATTTAGTTATTTTTAGCAGATTTAAAAGATTTTCATGAAATATTAGTTGAGTTTGAAATTTAACTTTGTTTTAGGTTTAATTTCATTTTAGTTCAGTCTAGTTGTATTTCTGTGACCAAAGTTCAGTATATTCCAGACTTTTCTATATTCTGTGTCAATGACTTTGGAGAGTGAGAATTTTCATTGGTATTTCAAATTAGATTGCATGTATTTTGAATGACAAGAATTTTTATGAATGCTAGAATGGGTTTCTCCACCCCAACCCCAATACATCTTATCCCAGCTTATTGCCTTTTGTATATCTCTTAATTCACAGATTTGTGAATCAGCTAATTCAATATATTTTGCCTGTATTTCAAGCACTTGAGAAGTAATTAGTGTCTGAAATGTGCGTCACACACAGAATTGAAATTCAGTTGAGCTGTATTGACAAACTTCTTGTAAAACAGTTGGGGTGAACCAGCTGTGACACACCTAAAACTAAATCTAAACTACAACTTTACGTAACAGCAAGCAGACAATCCTTGAAGGCATTGGAAACCATTTCATATAACATAATTTGCTATTAAATTTTAAAAATCAATTATATTTATTTTAGGCCCTACAGGATAGTCAATTGAGTTCGGATCCAGCCCGCGGGCCATAGTTTGCCCACGGCTGTTTTAGGCCCTACAGGATAGTCAATTGAGTTAATCATTCTGCTTACTTCATAAAATAGTGTCATCATTGACCCATACAAAGTCACTGTCATGTTTTATTTTATTTTATATAGTCCACCTTCATTTCCAGTACCATTCACATTCCCTGCCTCCATGGGGACTCACTCTAATGTGTTTGCTCTATGTCCTTATAATGTACGTAGTCTCAATAGTGTTTTTCATATTTATTTTTTACTCATACACATACAATCTTCTCTTTCTTACTCTATGTTTTTAAAGATCTATCCAGGTTGATATTTGTACATCATTGCATACAACTGCTGCTCAGTTTTCCATAGGATGCATCCAGCCCACTTTACTAACTATCCCCTAGTGATGGACCTCCAGGTTGTCTCCAGCTCTCCTCTGCCATAAAAAATTTTCTGAGGCACATCCTTATACATTATACATGTGACCTTGGAGAGGGATGAGACCATTTTCCTGGAGTACACCTCAGGAGGCAGGTTACTGCATCACACAGCATGTGCACGTGCAATGTCACTCAGTACTGCCAGCTTGCTTTCCTGTATGGCTAACTAGTTTGCACAACCATCAGAAGCAGGGCTGGGATTAAGGTGAGGGGATTAAGGCAACATTTAAGGGAATGCCAAAAAGGTTAGTAATTAAGATAATATTTTAATGCAATCGTTTAAAAATCAATGTTAATGCCCAAAAGTCCATGATGTACAAATTATCAAAATTTTAAAAATAAAAACAATGTCCAACCTACAATTGCATGACTCTCAGACCCCCCTTCAGAACTTATTCCTCCAGCTGCTGGGAATAGTACTTGAATAAGGTTCTCAGCCATCAACCCTCTTTAGGAATATTCTTAGCTGGAAAAAAACTACCAATTGTCCAACTGAGGGGATATAAATGACTGGACTTTCTAGCCCCATCCTGGATCAACTCTGAGGAGACCCCAGCTTTTGTGTCTCTCTGGGGATGGCTGAGGCTTTTTTCAGGGAGAGCAATGTAGCTCATGTCTTCTGCTTCCTCCCCACTCCCTTCCACAGATGTTGGTCTCACCAGTACTTTCAAATAAATGTCTTGTAAGTTAACCTTAAGCTGAGAGTCTGTTGCTTGGAAACACCAACTATTGTCATTTGCCAATACTTGGCATTATCTTCTTGTATAGTATTTGCCACCCTGCTGTACTTAAAGTAGAATCTCAGTGTTCTTTAAATTTGCATTGTTTTGATTATTCATGAATTTGAATGTCTCTTTATACGCCTTTTAGTCAATTAGGGTTTTACCTTGTATGAATCGCCTGTCCATATCCTTTGCCAATTTTACCATTGATACTGTATATTGTATAATATAGAACTGTTGATGAATTGATAATTTTACGAGCTGGCCATTTAGCAATTTCATTTTAGCAATTTGGCTTTCAGCAAATTTGCTTTTAGTGGATTCCATAAAAACTTTTTGGCTTATTGAAAAATTTGGTGTATTAAATGAATCGGTCATTTGGTGAATTAAATTTTGTTGAATTGACATTAAGTAAATTGTTTTTTGGTAAGTTGGTCTGTGTCTACAAAGGACTTCTGCAGTACTGACTCTCCATAGCATCCTTTTGTAAAATGCCAATGGCTTCCATGTGATAGCATTCAATAGTCACTGTTCTTGGCTGACCTAACCCTTTAACACAACTGCTTGCTCCTCTTGAAATAGTCCAGCTCTTGGCCTCTGTGATATCACAACTCCTAGTTTTTCCTTCAAAACCCCTGATTCTTCTCCCCTTTTGTGGATGTCTCCTTCTCCAGTCCATATCTAAATATAAGAGCTCTCCAGGGCCCCTCTCCTTCTCCATCTATTAGAACCGTGGTATATTTCATTAGGTCTCCTAGGGAGAGATCTTAGATCTTATGGAATACCATGGTCATAATACTATCTTTTTGCATTATTCACTTTCCCCTCAAGGCAAGCTCATTCTCACGGACTTTTGGGCATTTGAACTTGTGCGTTAGCTGTCTCCTCAGCCTGAAACACCCTCTGCCCCCATAGATCTTATGGAATACCATGGTCATAATACTATCTTTATGCATTATTCACTTTCCCCTCAAAGCAAGCTCATTCTCACATTTGAACTTGTGCATTAGCTGTCTCCTCAGCCTGAAACACCCTCTGCCCGCCCTGCACATCCCCATCTTTGCATGTCTGGCCCCTTGGTGTCATTCAGATATGATTTTAGAGAACTTCTCTGACTATCCAATTTAAAGTAGCGCCTAGTCACTCTTTAACACAGCACACCATTCCAACTCTCTACACAGCATTTGTGATTTTTCTGATTTTTACTTTCTGTCTACCCCAGAGAGAATATAAATTCCCATGTCATTACTGACTTTATCTGTCTTGTTAGGCAATCTGTCAATCTACTTGAAAACATTTGCCATATATAGTTTGATGTGATGGACATACTACTTAAGTTAAACTACATACAGTTATAGCTCAAGCTGCTGGCATTTTCACCAGAAATGCATAGTTCAGGGAAAACCAGCAAGCACTCTAGTTTGGAGTTCCATATTCTATACTCTAGAGCAGCACCATCCAATAGAAATATAATGTAAGCAACATATTTAATATTAACTTTGCTAATAGTCACCTTTAAAGAGTTAAGAAACAAGTGAAATTAACTTGTGTAATAACTTTTAGTTAACCCAAAGGTTTACTTATATATACAAAATATTATTTTAACATATAACAATATAATATTATTGAAATATTTTGGCTTTTTTGGTTTGTTTTGTACTAAGTCTTCCAATTCTGGTGCGTACCTTATGGAACATCCCAGTTTTGCCTAGCTGGAGGGCTCCAAAGCCCCATGTGACTAGTGGCTACCATATTGGAAAGTACAGTTCTAGAGGGTTTACCACAAGTGCTCCTAGTAGCTAGATCTTGATCAATACTTGAAATTGTGTAAATCAGCATAGTGAATATCCAACATTTTTTTTCCAGTGGTGAAACTGATGGCTTCTTAAACAGCAAGAGGAATATTAAAAGGGAACTTTCATGGGTAATATGAAAGGCATTAAAGAAATGTGGAGTGGTTAAAATATTTCAGAGACACTTTTCACTCTTGTATACATAGGGTGTAAGAATTAGGGGGCCTATGGTTTACATTTGTTGGTATGGCACTTGAGGCTAAATTCCTAAATGACCCAGGTCCAGCCATTGGCTTAGGAGGAATTATAGTGGCCTGATGCCAACTCAAAAGCTGACAGAATCTGCCTCTGGAATGTGGTTCTGTCTACCTGAACTGAAATGCTCATGCATGTGGTGGTCTGAGCACAAATACCTAAAAGAGCACAGAGCTGCCACTGCATTGAACAGACAGACAGGAACTGCTTTGTGCTTCCTTGTTAATAATTATTTTTATTAAGATATAATTGACATATAGTATTATATTAGTTTCAGGTGTACAACACGATTCAGTATCTATCTATCTATCTATCTATCTATCTATCTATCTATCTATCTATCTATCATCATCTATCTAAAAGCCTAAGCAACTGAAAGACTGAATGACTGAACAACCAAACGACCAGTTGACTGGTCGCTATGACGGGCACTGACCACCAGAGGGCAGACCTCAACACAGGAGCTGCCCCCTGGTGATCAGTGTGCTCCCACAGCCAACCTCCTGCGGTCCCTCCCCCCGGCCGGCCAGCCCCAATTGGCCCCAACCTCCCGTGGTCCCTTCCCTGAGCCAGCCAACCTCCTGTAACCCCTTCCCCTGGCCAGCCAACCTCCTGTGGCCCCAATCTGCCCCAATCACCGGCCAGGCCAAGGGACCCTACCTATGCCTGAATTAGTGCACTGGGCCTGTAGTTTTTATATAATGTGAAATGATCACCACAATTAATCTTGTTATCTTCTGTCACCACATGTACTCATAATTTTTTTTAATTGTGATGAGAACTTTTAAGATCTACCCTCTTAGCAACTTTCAAGTATACAATACAGTATTATTAACTACTAGAGGCGTGCACCGGTGGGGTCCCTCAGCCTGGCCTGTGCCCTCTCGCAATCCGGAACCCCTCGGGGGATGTTGGATTGCTGGTTTTGACCCATGCAGGGTGCGGGGATTGGGCTGAAATTGGCAGTCTGACATACCCTGAGGGATGTAGTAGTGCAAGAAGCAGCAGGCAGCCAGGGAGGAGCCTGAGTCTGGGCCAGGCACGGCTCCCACTCATCCAGGCCCTGCTGCACCTGCCACCACTGCTCAGTAGCGCTGCCGCAGAGGTGGGAGAAGCACACGCTGCCACAGCTGCGCTTGCCAGCCGTGAGTCCAGCATCCGGCACCTGTCGGTCAGCTGAGCAGCGCTCCCACTGTGGGAGTGCCCTGACCACCAGAGGGCAGCTCCTGCATTGAGCATCTGCCCCGTGGTGGTCAGTGCGCATCATAGCAACTGGTCAAATGGTCGATCGGTCAAACGGTTGACCAGTCGCTTAGGGTTTTATATATACTTCATCATGCTGTGCATGGCATCCCCATGATTTATTTATTTTATAACTGGAAGTTTGTACCTTTTGACCCCCTTCACCCACTTTACCACCCCCAATCCCAACCTCTGGCAACCACTAATCTGATCTTTTTTTTTATTATTAGATTCCAAATATAAGTAAGAGGTATTTATTTAATAAATGCTGTATGTTTGGCAGATTTTTTTCTTAGGCTTGCTTTCATGGTAGTTGTAAGACTGTGGGAGTATCTAACTCTGACTTGCCTCAAGCTTCTTCAGCAGCAATTATTTAGCAAATTGAATTTAATACTTGTTATCTGACCCAATGGGCTTTGATCAATGCACAGCACCCCTAATCCTCAAGCCAAACCTCTTCTTCGCCATTAACCCTCAGCCGAAGCATAACCTCCTCCCCAGGCAGCCTCCTTCCCTTCAGCTCCATTGCACCTTTTTCAAAGGTCCTCTGCATTGCAATTATTTTTATGTATGTATGCACATTACATCGTAATTATTTTTATGTATGTGTCCCTCCCTGCACTGTTAACTCCTCCAAAGGCAGGGGTCCTATCTTTTAATCTTCATATAACTAGCAAACTTAAATCAATGCTTTGCTCTCAATATGCATTCAGTGATCATTTGCTGGATGTATGAACTAATGAACCACAGAATATATTCCATTTAATGCCAAGGAAATGCTCAACATGGAATGGAGACATGAGACGAGTCCTGCCTCAGCGCCTTGTAATGGAGGTAAGGCAATTGACAGACAAAACAGGGATCAGAGATGGCCTGAAGTGAGAAGAAAATGGCAGAAGTTGGTCGCAGTTATCTTAATTTCTCCATTAAGGAGCGTGGTGGGTTTTTTATGTTTTAATCCATCATCTGACTTCATTTAGCTAATTCAGTCTTTTCCATCTTTGGGTTGACTAACTATGGATCTTGGCTATGATTGTCTTTATTAGCTTGATAATGACTTTGTTGGGTTTAGGGGTCATTAATTGCTTGATAATGTTCGTAATTTTGACAAACAGATGCAAAATATTCCCCTTAATTCAAAATTTGATCTAAAAATTAATTATATTACCTTTTTTGGCCTCAGGGTTTGTATGTCTTCACATCAAAAGGTACTCTTTATTTTAAACTGAGCAATTTTTATAACCATCCTCTGAAAATTTAAGAAGGGCACTTGCTCTTTTAATCTAGGTAATTATATCTGTGGTTTTGAATTAACTTCTTTTTGGATGCACTGGTATCCTTCAGCATTTTGCTGTCTCTGTGTCTTCTGTATCTACTCACAGTTTGTCATGATGCCCGTGCCATTTAGCTTTTAATTCCCTCCAGAGCTATAAAGCCAGACCTTTAAAAACTTTTGTCACATGCTTTCGCGTTTGGGAAAGTGCACATTCTGTGGCTTTTTTGAAGTTTTTGTTTTTTGTGTTTTTTTTTTACTTCATGTCTACGCTTCCCTGAAGGAAGTTATTTCTCTTGCTTCACTCATTCCTGGTATTTTAGTGGCCACTCTGATTCAAGAAGGTTAGAATTACAACTTCCCGTTCCAGGAAAAGAATGGAGAGAGGACAGCTCACCAGGAGGCTCCTGAAAGTACTGGCTTCCAACCTGGGAGCCTCTGATGAGCTATGAGAGAAGCCCTGGGGCAAGGCGAGGACTTCCCATCTGACACTTCAGCTAGTCTTGTGAGTAAGGAGCATATGACTCTGAAAAGTGGAGATCAGGAAACTCTATGAAATTGCTCTAATGTTTAAAGCTAAGAACCCACGAGGCATAGGAAGAAGGAGAGAGCAATGACTAGCAAACTACAAATTATCATGTTTATTCAATGAGAGAAAAATGTGAGTGACAACCATAATGATTCATCTTATTCATCATGTTCCCTACATTGATTATAATTTAAAATAAAGAGTAGAGAGTAGCTGGGTTTTGTTTATTGGTTGGAAGGTTGGGCTTCTGCAGGTCTTAGATTCTTGCTCTTTGTGATAATGGAATCACAGAATGCTCAAGCTGGGATAAACACTGGAGGGCAGCTAGTCAGTTTGGCTGATGGTCATCAAATTGGGACCTCATGGAGGAAATGCCTCAGGGACTCCAAAATGTTTGATTTGAATTTCATGTTTAAAATATTTGTAAACATTTAAAAACCTGAGGCTTTAAACAATTATACATACATCTATGCAATAGGCTAAATTTAACAACACATTGGGGACCAGAGATGCAATAATGAATGTAAGTTAATACAATGATCAGAACTGCAAAATAAGAGTAGTTACCATTATTATGTCCTCATGGTGTACTAGGAATAATCCTAACTAATTGACTAAGAGTCAATTGACTAATAACTATTTAACTAATAGGCAAATAAATATTTGACTATTTATTTGATTATTTAACCATAAGTCATTTAATAATATTGTTTTCCTCACAGTGTTTTTGTGACAATTAAATGAGAAGAGGAACATAAACTATTGCATATAGTACTTGCACATAGCAGCATTCAATGTATTCTATTATTAATTCTCACAAACATTCCTGAGGGGATAGATTTATTCCTGTTATATTATCTGTAATCCACTTAAAAATATTTCAATGTAATGTGCGTTAACTTTAATCTCTATCCTGGGGAGTCAGTTAACATTTGTAGTCCCCTAAATAAAAATATACAATCCAGGGGCTAGTTAGCATTTTGAAAACTCTAACGAAAAGCTCAAACTCCACTGTCATTATTTCTGATCAACACCTGAAGGTTTTCTAATTTTTATAATGAATGTTTGAACTAACATTTCATTGGAGAAATGAATAGTGTTCAAGAATGAATTGACTAGAAATATTGAGTAGGTTCTCCTGCCCTTGAATGAATAGGAAATAAGAATGTATTTAGCCCAATACCTTGCACCCTTCGAATGGTAACCTGCTCTTAGGATTCTAATTCTTCTGGGTGTAGCCTCTTAATGGAAGATTATGTCACCTGACTGACTAGCAGGTGCCCTGCTGCTAGAATATTGCTGTACTTGTCTGAAGGGAAGCTGTCATGTAAGGTGCTTTGAAAGTGTCTAAAAGGGCAGAGTTGCCCTAACTGGTTTGGCTCAGTGGATAGAGTGTCAGCCTGCGGACTGAAAGGTCCCAGGTTCGATTCCGGTCAAGGGCATGTACCTGGGTTGCGGGCACATCCCCAGTAGGAGATGTGCAGGAGGCAGCTGATCGATGTTTCTCTCTCATCGATGTTTCTAACTCTCTATCTCTCTCCCTTCCTCTCTGTAAAAAATCAATAAAATATATTTAAAAAAAATAAAAGGGCAGAAGTTGGCACTCCCTGCACTTACATTAAAAAGTTTGAATGTTTCCTTAATAATTGCTTGTACGTATGGCAGAATTTGGGCCTTGTAACATACTTCCTGTCCAGGATGCTGTAGGAGAGATTTACTTCTATAAGAGGTTACCTCTATCTTCTCAAAAGAACTTAGTAATTATGAAAAACCACATTGGCCTGGTCAGTTCATGATGCTCATTTGTAAAATTGAGGTTGAAAGAGTTTAAGAATCTTTCCCAGGGTCAATTTACTATTTATTGGTGGTGCTCAGCTACTTCGCCGTCAAAACTTATGCTCCTAACCAGTACATTCTGTCTTTCAGAAAGAGAATTTGTTGAGTAACTGCCATGTGATGATCATATCATACCATAGATTGTTTTTAGCAGTTTCTGTCGGCTTTTGGTACTTTTTGTCTGACTTCTGTATTATGATAAGGCAGGCATGTGGTTGTTAGATACTGTTAATGATTCAGACTTCAAACAAATTGTCTTGATCTTCTCTCCAACTTCTGAATTAGTCCAACTGAAGAGTCCAGAGATACCAAAGAGGACAGTGAAAACACTGTACATTTATAATATTATGCACCAAAAGAATATATAATTTGGATGGTAAGGCTGATATTAAAAAGTATCTGTTGCCCTAGCCAGTTTGGCTCAGTGGCTAGAGTGTTGGCCTGCAAACTGAAAGGTCCCAGGTTCGACTCCAGTCAAGGGCACATGCCCAGGTTGTGGGCTCGATCCCCAGTGGGGAGCTTGCAGAGGGCAGCCAATCAATGATTCTCTCTCATCGTTGATGTTTCTATATCTCTCTCTTCCTTCCTTTCTGAAATCAATAAAAATATATTTAAAAACATAAAAAAGCAAAAAATAAAAAGTATCTGTTATTCATAACTTCAGATATTGATTTAATCTTTGATAAACAGATTTGCTCTCATGGATGACTTTAAAACAAATAGATATTACATATAACACATCTGAAAGTATAAAATAATATCATACATCTGGACTCAAATCCAAGTGTTGATTATTCCACCTGTGTGAGATTCAGTAAATAATTTAATCTCTCTGAGCTTTAATTTAGTAATGTGTAAAAGGGATATTGCTATAAAATTGCAAAGATTCTTATGAGGATTAAATCAACTAAACTATATGAAGCATCGAGCCCAGTGCTGGCACATAGCTTCAGTTAACAGAAGTCTCAATTTTTATTATTCTTCGATCATCATTATTACCCAATCTCCTGTCCCATGTTTGACCTAAAACAGGAAGAATATCCTCTCCATCAATCTTGGTCTATAATCAAAAAGCTTCCTTGAATGCTTCCAGTGACAGGGAGATCACTACTATTGCGTTCATAGCTACCCCTGGAAAATTCCCACCTGCTGGTTCTAGTTCTGCATCCTGAACCAGAAGTCTACTTCCTACTCCACAAAGCATCCCTTTAGCTATTCCAAAAGACAAACTCATATGCGATGGACTAGTCTTGTCTGATTACCTACAGCAGGCTGCATAGAACTTACCTGGGATATAATCCAGCTTCCACACTAACCAAGGTGGGTGATTATATGCCAATAACCAGAGTTCTCAAAATGTGTGTACTATACGCAAGGTGGTGAGAGGCTTTCTGGGGAGGGCAATTTTAAAAGCCAGGGAAACCCATCTTTCTTTTGTGACTTGGAGGCTGTTTGTCTTCAGGAGCTTCAAATAAATGCAAATTCCCTGGACTACTTAACATTCTAATAATTACTGCCACATACTACGGTTTTTTTCTGGGCTACGCACACATATTCCCATTACTCCCACTTCATAAATGAAGAACTGATGCTTAGAGAGGTGAAGTAATTGCACGAAGGCACACATGCAGTGGTGGAGCTGCGCTCCCGACCCAGTCCTGGTGAATCCGAAGTCCATGTTCTTATCTCCTCCTCAGCAGTAGTGAGTCTTAGCGATGTTTTCTGGTAGCTAATTTCAACATGAAAGAGTAGAAAGCTGCCTCAGAGTTCTTACCTCCCAAATATGCCAAATATTAACATTTTAGCCACTAAATTTAGCAGATATTTTTATTGATATTTTTCTATTTTAAAATGTGGTAAAAAAAATTGCAAAAATATTATTTCTTTCTCAGAGGCTCAAAAAATCAGATTTCCATTTGAGATGACAAAGATAATGTGATCTACACGACATTTTTATAATTCCTGAGTTGGCACCTGCGCACAAATTTGCTCAAACTATTGCTCAGCACCTGAAACTTCTCCGGTGGTTGTCAGCTAACACATTTGCCTCCCTGAACACTTGCCTTCTTATCATAAAAGGGGTAAAGAAATGTTGGGGACCTTAAATACTTATAATATTCCAGTAATTCTTATTTTCAGAAGGAAATACAGCAGCATATAGTGGTTTGTAATATGAGCGATTTGGATCAAATGACTCAATAGATCCTTGATATGTAGAAGAATGAAGTTGTGTCCCCTACTTCACATCACATACAAAAGTTAACTCGAGGCTTTGCAGACGCCGCCGCCCCGAAGCCGCCCATGACCAGCCATGGTGAACCCCACCGTGTACTTCAACATCGCCACTGACGGCGAGCCCCTGGGCCGCGTCTCCTTCGAGCTGTTTGCAGACAAGGTTCCAAAGATGGCAGAAAACTTCCGTGCTCTGACCACCGGGGAGAAGGGATTTGGTTATAAAGGTTCCTGCTTTCACAGAATTATTCCGGGATTTATGTGCCAGGGTGGTGACTTCACACGCCACAATGGCACAGGCGGCAAGTCCATCTATGGGGAGAAATTTGAGGATGAGAACTTTGTCCTGAAACATACAGGTCCTGGCATCTTGTCCATGGCAAATGCTGGGCCGAACACAAACGGCTCCCAGTTTTTCATCTGCACTGCCAAGCCTGAGTGGTTGGATGGCAAGCATGTGGTCTTCGGCCGGGTGAGGGAAGGCATGGGTATTGTGACAGCCATGGAGCGCTTTGGGCCCAGGAATGGCAAGACCAGCGAGAAGATCACCATTGCTGACTGTGGGCAACTCTAATAAATTTGACTTGTGTTTTATCTTAACCACCAGACCATTCCTTCTGTAGCTCAGGAGAGCACCCCTTCACCCCCATTTGCTTGGAATGTTCCATAATCTTTGTGCTCTTGCCAGTTTATTGGGTTCCATAATTTCCCTACCCTTTCCCAGTCTAGCTGGATTACAGAGTTAAGTTTATGATTATGAAATAAAAACTAAACAGTTAAAAAAAAAGTTAACTCGAAATGGATCAACCACCTAAATATAAGAGGTAAAACCATAAAACTCTCAGAATAAGTCTTCATGACTTTGGATTTAGCAATGGTTCTTAAAATATAACACCAAAAGTACAAGCAACAACAACAAAATAAATAAATTGGACCTCATTAAAATGAAAAACTTTTGTGCATCAAAAGGACATTAGCAAGAAAGTGGAAAGACACCTACAGAATGAAAGTACTTACAAGTCATATATCTGATAAAAACTTAGTATCCAGAATATGTAAAGAACTATGAGAACTCAACAACAAGTAAACAACAATCCAATTCAAGCATGGGCAAATGACATGGGTAGCCATTTCTCCAAAAAGATATATAATTGGCCAACAAGCACATGAAAAGAAGCTCAATGTGATTAGTCATTAGTGAAATGCAAATCAAAACCACAATGAGATGCCACTCTACACCTACTTCAATAGCTATAATCTATAATAATAAAAGGGTAATATGCTAATTAGACTGGACATCTTCCAGACGTCCTTCCTGACGAAGCTGGGGCCAGAGGGAAGCCAGCCTGGGTCCCGGGTGCCGGAGGGAAGCCAGTGCCAGCAGCTGGAGGAAGGAAGGCCTACTCTTGCACAAATTTCATGCATCGGGCCTCTAGTAATAATAATAATTTGTAAAATGTGTTACTGAGAATGTGAAGAAATCAGAACCCTTATACATTGCTGGTAGGAATTTAAAAGGTTCTGTTGCTATGGAAAACAGTTCAGCAGTTCCTCAAAAAGTTAAACAGAGAATAACCATGTGATCCAACAATTCCATTCCTAGATATACAGTCAAAAAAATAGAAAAGAGGTACTCAGATATATGTACATACATTTTCTCATCAGCATTATTCATGACAGCCAAAAGGTAGAAACAACCCAAATGTCTATCAAGTGATAACCATCCCCAAATAATAAATAAGGGTACAGACATACGATGGAATGCAATGGATAAACAAATTATGGTATGTCATACAATGGAATACTATTCGGCCATAAGAAGGAATAAAGGACTGATACATACTACAACATGGATGAGCCTCAAAATCATTGTGAAGTGAAAGAAGCATGACACAAAAGGTCATATATTGTGTGATTCCATTTATATAAATATCCAGAATAGGCAACTCCATAGAGACAGAAAGCAGATTGGTGGTTGCCAGGAATTTAGGGGAGGAGATAATAACTACTTAATGGGTATGGCGTTTCCTTTTGGGGTGATAAAAATATTTTGGAGCTAGATGGCTGTGGTGGCTGCATAATATTGTGAATGTACTAACTGCCACTGAATTGTTCATTTTTAACATGTTTAACTACATGTTATGTGAATTTCATCTCAACTAGAAAAATGTTTTTTGATAGTAGCCAAAGTAATAAAGCCATGTACAGGTTGCTAAATGTAGATGGGAAATTCAAAGAGTGGGGATTATTACATAAAATGAACAGCAACACAACTCTAAACATTTTAGATCATGAACTTTCAGGAGTGGGAAATCTGTTTGAGTCAAGGTTCTAATGCTTACATTCATGTTAGAAACAGTTTGGCTGATGTTGTCAGGCAAGCAGTAGAGTCTTTAAGTCTATAATAGCCTGTGACTAGTCTGTAAATCACATGCAACAGAGAGACTTAAAAATAACCCACCATCTTTTATGGCTGCCTTTCCAGATTGGCTTGGAAAACAATATGCTGTATTCAAGGCATCAAAGAAATAGCATCAAAAGTGTGCAAATGACCTCAGGCTTATTAATTTTTTTAAGGCTATTCACGGTGTTACCAGAGTAAGCATTTATTGTTTGTGACAACCCCTCAGGGGCAGATGTCATGGTCCTGACACTTCAGCATGCTTGTTACTGCTTTCTTATGTCCTCAATTTCAAGATGACGGAAGTGGAGGTTTGAAAGCTAATAATAGTGCCATCTCATTGGCAGGAGCTGGAAGGAAGCTTGCCCTTGGGAAAACCATAACACCAGGTGCCTTGAGGCATCCACAAGGGAAACAGGAGAGAAATGGGACAGGAAGGACCACAGCGCCAATACTACAGGAAGGCAGGGACAATGGAAGCCTGTGAGCCTGAAATCCAGCAGGAGATTAAAACAGAGAGAGAGAAATTAAAAATATATATGAGAGCTAAAGACAGGAAGATGGGAACCAGATCAGGAAGAGTGGACCGTCAAAAACTAGCCAGGGGATTTAGCAGCACTCATATCATTTAACCCAGTGGCTTCGCCCTGGGGATCCATCTTAAGGAAATGATCTTATTTAGAACACATCTTTTATTTGAGACAACTTAACTTCAGCAATGTGAGGAGCAATAATTAAATGAAGTGTCAACCACACCTTGACTCAACAGCCATTAGAAAGGGTGTGGTCATAGAGTTCTTAATAGCATGGGAATTTTTTTGTTATAACTATGTAATAGTGTATTTCTTCATATGAAAGTGAACATACAAATAGCAACATCAAAAATAAAATAATTTATAATTCCACATCTAGAGGTAACCATATTTTGGTTGAATTCTCCCCAGTCTTTTTAATGTAAGTATGCCTATACATGCATCTTTATAAAAATGTTTCATATATACATAACATTTCAATTAGTTTCACTTAGCTAAAACAGGTGTAAAAGGTTGCAAAATCCTATATATACATCTCCTATATAATAAAGAGGTAGTATGCAAATTGACCATCGCACCTTTGCACAAGATGGCCACCCCTATGTGGTCACAAGATGGCCGTGCCCATGTCATCACAAGATGGCTACCACAAGATGGCTGGCAGGGGAGGGCAGTAGTGGGTGGTAGCAGTGGAGGGCAATTGGGGGGGACTGGGCCTGCAGGGAAGGGAGGGCAGTTGGGGGGGACCAGGCCGGCAGGGGAGGGCAGTTAGGGGTGACTGGGTTGGCAGGGGAGCAGTTAGGCATCGATAAGGCTGGCAGGGGAATGGTTAGGGGGTGATTAGGCCGGCAGGCAGACAGGCAGGCGAGTGGTTGGGAGCCAGCAGTCTCGGATTGTGAGAGGGATGTCTGACTGCCAGTTTAGGCCTGAGGGGTCCCAGATGGGAGAGAGTGCAGGCTGGGCTGAGGAACACC